>NC_091460.1:35218052-35518052 GCF_027789765.1 Dendropsophus ebraccatus | reverse complement strand
TGACAAAACCCTAAAGGTCCGGCTGTATCTCGGCCATCCACCTCAAGAAGTGGTGTCACACTTCCACCTAGCAAGTGACCGGCCATCCCACTGCTACAACATCCTCCGGGGGTCACCACATACACAACCCCAACAACTTTTCCTCTCTATCTGATGAATCAGGCCGGGAACCCTGGAAAGGCTAGGCATCTCTTTCCAGAACTTCATAACAGTTTCTGTATGTCGAGCAGCTCACATCAGAGGCCTCCAATCCTACATGACCCCAGCAGCATTGGGCCTCCAAACTAGCTTCTAGCACAGAGCAGCATTTACTAGTAATAACTCCTTCTCTGCTACAACCACACAGTGCTACAGACAGAGAGCCCCCTAATGCATTGGGAAAACCAGTACACTAAGGGAAACTATGCCAGTAGCCCTGTGTATACAAAATGAAGGCATGACCAGCCCTGCGGTTCCAAAGACAAACACTGGTGGCAGCAGAAAGCACTGCGTTGGCTCCTACTGGGGCCACCCAACGTATAACAATGAAGAACACAAAAAGCATTCATTTTCTTGTATAAAGTTGCATTATAAAGTACTATAACTTTGTTAAAGCAACATGAACAAAATTATTTTTTTTCTATCCAGAATACCCCTTTAATTACAGAATTACCCCATTACATGCATTTAGCTCACACATGAGCCCCTCACATGGAGCTCTTTAGCCAAGCCCCTGCTGTGCTTTAGCCAGAAGCATACCATCCTGGGTTGGGTCTCCCCCACTGCCATGCTGCACACCCGTAGTAAGTCAACCAATGCGTTCCAAAATCAACACTATTAGCAATAACATAAAAATACTAAGTACACAGTCAAACCAACCAACACCCAGGGCCCCACCAACTCCCCTCCGGCCCGCTCAGTTATTGCATATCAAACACATATCAAATGTATGTAAATGCATATATAGATCAGAAGGTTTCAATAGCACGATATGTCCTGATCACATCCCACAGTTTCCTTGCATTGTTTTCTGAGTAATAAATCCATCTCGGAGTAGAGCTGGTATATAGAGATATGCACAAGCTTTCATGCCTACGGTGTCTTTCCATTGTAGTCACAATTCCTGGCAGAGAACACAGATTAAGTGATTATTAAGTAGCGCCCTCCAATCATACATACTTTATTATGCGTCTTCAAGATGAAAGATTGTTTTCTATTGTTCTCTCTTTGTTGCCTATTGTTACAGTGAAGCCAGTATACCCCCGGGCTATCCATTCTTACCATCCATATTTTATACTCACATGGGAATGTATAAAGCACATAGTGTGTGACTTAAATTTCTCTTTTAATAGGACAACAAATGTAAACTTTTTTTCAGTGAGATGCTAAATGAACGAAATTTTAAAGGAGTCGTCCCACCTCCCGTTTTAAGGTCCATGTTGCACTTTCGGCAGGGTAGAACATTCAATGTTGTTTGACAGTTCAGACCAGCAGGGTTCTGGTGTCACCACTGTTACCCAGAACGTCAAGCCCCATTGAAGCACCATACATCAGCACTGACTGTTGTGTTTTTCTAGGGGATCATCACCCTAAGCCATCAGGAGCCAGTAGACAAGCATAGACAGTTGGAAATTTGACAATTGGAAATTGGAATGGTTGGAAATTTGGATTTTAACATACCTGATCTTTTTGTGCTCAAGTAGATATGTCACCACCAGAGGTGCCTGGTAAAAGCCTTCTCTTGTTTTTCCTGATCCCTGTTATGATGGAACCTGAAGAGATAGCACCATGTCATTTTTAGTTCTTCCATTAAATGGTATTCCATTAAAATCTTCAACACGTCATAGTAAAATATAAAAAGGGCAAATACACCATGATGACTAATTTCAAACGTACATGTTCTTTATCAAGAACAACAAAGTATTGGGTGTGGCCTGTGCACCTTATATAGTGACTGAAAACTAGCGTTTAACGGTAACCAGCGGCCCTCTTTGACCGGGGACATCTTCAACCATGCCAGCAAAGAAGAGGAGACCGTCCCAGGTGGTGAAACCTATTAAATTCTTCTTCTTCTTCTGGGACATGTGCTGCAGCCAAGATGATGCAGAAGCTGACCACAAGTCTCTCCATCCACGGCGCCCAGCAGCCTGGCGCCCCAAGAAGATGGGGCATCTCACCCACCGGCACAGACTTACATCTCACCCACCGGCACAGAGAACCGTGTCAGTTTCCCCACATCCCAGAAGGGTCAGCCCAACTCTAGTCAAAGTGGAATATGTAGTGGGAGCCTCCAGGAGCAGCCAAGACTCCTTCCTCAGATGCTGACTCAGGAACCGGCGCACAGCACAGCTTTCCTGCTTCTAACTTAATAAACCTTAAGCTGAGACATACTGAATCTCCGCTTGGAGAGTAACCCCTGGAACCTTACCTTTTTGTTCCTGAACACTCCTGAAGATGTCAGGCATTTGATTCGCCACGTCTGAAAAAGTTGGATCATCAGCGCAGTCCTCGGGAATTACAACCTCTACAGCAGAGATTATGTTTTTGGTACAAGATACACCAACGACTACCGTGATATAAATGGTAGAAATCTCTGTATAGATGTTGGTGCTACAGAAGGCATGGGAAATAAAATCAACATGGCCATTGCCAGACATGTTTTACATTAGAAGGCACATTCAAATAAATTGTTGACCATGTAATATATAGACAAATGGGAATAGCACTAAGGGTTCTTATACATTAATCAATCTTTGGCCATCTGCAGTCGCAAATGAGTGCTGATCAGCAAGATCGGCACTCGTTTGCAGTGTCTTTAGGAAGCACAATCGATCACTGTATACTTAGGACGGCCCTTTGTATTGCTATTGGCCTCACATTCCCTGTTTACACAGGTTGATATTGCGATTTATATTGAGGATCAGGCATTTCCCCACTCCACGACTGATCGCTGTCACTTTTTCACAGGCCGATTATTGGAAAAAGGAGCAATTCTGGCAACATTCCTGGCCTAGAATCATAGTGTGTAAAATGAAGGAGTCTTGAAGCCTTGTTGCCTTGATGTAAAGGCTTACCCGGAACTGCAAACCCTTTGCCTTGCCACCACCAATCTGATCTACTTGACGGCTGTTCAGCAAAAAAGCTTTATCTCCGTCCTGGTCGGCCATTTTAGTTCCATGTTGGCTCTTTACGACAAACTTGGATGGTGACTCCTTCTGGATCCTAACCAAATAGTGATTATAGATTAAATGTCTTCTAATCATGGTGTAAGCCTTATAAAAACATCTTACCGTCTGCCAACTTCATTCACCGCCAGTTCTTCAAATTGCTATTCTTCTGCCTGCAAACTTCAGAAGCTCTCGGAGATCTTAATAGCACTTTTATTGAAATTATTAATAATTAAACAGCTGGAGATCCTAAGAGATTAAAGCACAGACCAGAACGGGCACTTGGAAACGTGAGATTTTCTTCTTCTTCTCCTGTGTACCGCCAATTCATTGAACAGTCTCCAAACACGGCTTTGATGCAACATTTATCTTCCACGCCGCGGCTGTTTCATAACACCCTTTCTATGGCTAATGGCTATCGAAATGTCTTAATTGCTAATCAACTTTTCTACAGCGAGCAGGTGTTGGGAGGTATTTTAATGACACACTTAGCAAAATACTTCAGGAAATTTTTTGGGAAAAAAAGCAGGCATGGTCTGTTTAATGCTGCCGGGGATTACTTACAAGCTGAATAGATTTAATCAAAATGCATTTTCATCGGGAGAAAAAGAAATTAAAAGAAAAAGATAGAGAAAAGATGGAATTTGACATGTGAAAGTATTCACTCAAGGACATGGAGGGTTGTGCAGCCTAAAATGCTAATGGGTATGAAACTTACAAGCCATATTATAGGTTCTATTATAGGGGTACAAGCCATATTATAGGTTCTATTATAGGGGTACAAGCCATATTATAGGTTCTATTATAGGGGTACAAGCCATATTATAGGTTCTGTGGATTGTAGAGATTTGTTGCGAATAGGTCCGACTTTGGTGAAAAATCTTAAAAAAAAAAAAATCTTTTAAAAAAATTACTGAAACTGTGTAATTCTTAGATTAGACAGACTAATGCTGTGTTTACACGGAACGATAATTCGCCCGATCGTAACGATTTTTTATTAAATAACGATCAGCGTTTTGACGGAACGATATGTCGTATGTGTTTGCGAATTTTCTGCAAACGATGAACGACGATTTAAGACCATGTTCAAAGATCAATATGAACGATTTCTCGCTCATCGTTTGATCGTTCGCTGCGTTTACACGTACGATTATCGTTCGAATTCGATCGTTATCGTGCAAATTCGATTGATAATCGTTCCGTGTAAACGCAGCATAAGTTCATGTTAAAGGGGTAGTTCAGCACACAAAAAGAATCTTTCAAATCAACTGGTGCCTGAAAGTACCTGCTCACCAGACTGGCAAAAATTGCATCTCTGTCCATGCCTTGAGCTTTCCAGAGCAGGAGAGGCTTTCTATGGGGATTTGCTACTGCTCTGGACAGTTCCTGACATGGACAGAGGTAGCAGCAGAGAGCACTGTGTCAGACTGAAAAGAATACACTGCTTCCTGCAGGGCACACAGCAGCTGATATGTACTGGAAGACTTGAAAAATTTTGAATTTGAAGACTTAAGTTGACGTAATTTACAAATCTGTATAACTTTGAACAGTTGATTTGAAAATATTTTTTTTCACTGTACCCCTTTAATATTTGTAATTGGTCCAGATGTTTTTGACCCTAACACATAATGTAAATTACAGAGATCTAAAGGTTTACATTAATGACTATTCGCACTGTGTCCATCTGATCAGCTATATCCTTATACAATCTTCATGTTTTTCATGGATTTCAAGTGTGTTAGAGTTCTTTCTGGGCTCTAACATCATACACAATATAATTGGTTTCCTATGAAGCTCACCTTAGTGAGTCCCACCGGGACAGAAGCCGATATGACTCAAATTTTAACATCATTATTGATTAATGACACCATTGTGTTGTTGTTTTTATTATTATTATTTTTGTCCATTATTGGATATGTACGGTCTATGCAATCTCCTGGGCAATGCCATGTTTAGAGAGCCTTGTCATACTGTCTACATCATATCACTAGGAAGAACCTTTAGAATACTATCATAAATGGATACTCAATTTTAAAGGTGCCCTTATATTTTTATTAACTATTAGCCGAAAAGATATTCATGTGGTGTCTACAGGGAATGGAGAGGTAGATGCAGATGGCTTGGGCATTGACATCATCTCTCATTGAAGAGTAAAGAGGCTGCTATACACTTTAGAGAGTGGGCAGTGTGGGTGTATGGGCACCTTAATACTTAGTACTTTAAGGCTGACTTAACATACAGCAGATTTGTTGGTTCTCTTCATTAGTTCATAGTTTAATAAAAGGACCACAGCACTGGAATCCCAGCACTGATTCCGCAGCACTTTACATAGTTCGTAACTTTTGGTATACTTACCAGCGCCGGTCTATTAAAGAAAGAATCTGCCTGATTTGGCCTATTATCACTCCGTGTAATAGGGCCCTTGCTGTGGTACTTCTACTTTCCTGTGTATATAATATACAGTATGGGGGAGATTTATCCAACATGGTGTAAAGTGAAACTGGCTCAATTGCCCCTAGCAACCAATCAGATTCCACCTTTCATTTTCCAAAGAATCTGTGAGGAATGAAAAGTGGAATCTGATTGGTTGCTAGGGGCAACTGAGCCAGTTTCACTTTACACCATGTTTGATAAATCTCCCCCTATATACCTACAGACTGACATACACTAATAATGAATATAGAACCCCCATGAATGAAAAGATTTCAGAAGACATGTCTCACCACACATACGGCAGACGTTTTTGCTGACGCCATCTCCTTTATATTGTTTTTATGTAATTTTACAGTCCCCGAGATCCTTTATTCTTAGCAACATTGTATGATCTATAAAATACAGACCAAGAAGTTCCCCCCCTCCCCCGCTACGTAATGAGCTCTGTTACCTGCTGCATCGATTTTCTGCAGTAACGCTGTCAACCTACGTCTGGCCAAGACTGATAGCTTCATAATAACTGGGTTATATTTAGCCCCGGACAGTCTGACAAACCGAGACATTACATTCGCACGGAGGCCTCGGTAAACCAGGCAGTCGGATATTTTCACTCGGGACGCTTTCTTCTTCTACAGAGAGCTGTGATAGTCTATACTGCACCAGATGGGTTTAATAAGAAGAAATCCACAACTGTGAACCCTGTAAGATTCTGCAGAATCGGTAATTTTTGTTCACCCGGTCTACTGAATTCTTCATTTTTGAATGAAACTAAATTTAATTTGTATAGACTATCGGTCAAGGGAGCAAAGTTAACCCTTTCACGACTGGGGGTATTTAAACCGCTAATGACACAGACAATTGTTACTTCTGTGTTTTTATTTTTTTCCTTCTCCCCTTCTAGAAGCCAGAACTTACTTAAAGGGGTACTCAAGAGAAAAATCGTTGTTTTTTGTTTTTTTGTGTCAGAAAGTTATGCAGATTTGTAATTTCCTTCTGATTAAAAATCTCGTGTTCCAGTACTTATCAAATGCTTTATGTCTTGCAGGAAGTCCTTCCAGTCTGAGATCATGATCTCATGGTTATGTCAGGAACTGTCCAGAGCTGTAGAGGTTTCTATGGGGATTTGCTACTGCATTCGACAGTTTCTGACATGGACAGAGGTGGCAGCAGAGAGCACTGTGCCAGTCCGGAAAGAATACACCACTTCCTGCAGGACATACAGCAGCTGGAAGACTTGATTATAGATTTTTTTTTAAGTTAATTATAAATCTGCAAAACTTCCTGACACCAGTTAAAAACTTTTTTTTTCTCGAGTATCACTTTAATTTTTCACCTATAGACATGTTTTGTTTTGGGTTTTTTTGGGCAGGGGACTAAAAATGTGGGGAAAACATAAATGCTCCCATAATAAATTTATTTATTTATTTATTTTAATAAATAATCTAAACTGCAAAAAATTATATCAGTTTATTTTATCCCACCCAAGGAATATATATATGGAAAAAAATATCCACTACCGGAATTGACATTTTTGAATTTCACATCCAAAAGACGTGAAATGAAAAACAACCAAGAAGTCCAATCTAAAACATGGTAATGAACTTGTGTAGTCTGAGTTACTCCAGTTTCATCCTTCACTCTAAAAACATACTGATGGGTTAATTTGTAATTCATATTGTGAGCCCTAGTCGGGACATAGACCAATTTCAAAGATGAAAAGTTTTCAACAGTGCTATAGGATAGGTTGGCTCTATATTAAAGGATAAGTCCAGTGGATTATAAAATTCATTACAAGTACTAACTTCAGTGTCGGACTGGCCCACCATAGGACCGGAGGATTATCTGGTGGGCCTTTAGCTTTAGAACCTTCACAAACATTGACTGACATGTTGTTTCTCACTGGTTGTTCATTGGTGGACCCCCCAGGATCATTTTCTCTGGTGGGCCCCAGATACCCCAGTCCGACACTGACTAACTTATCTCTCCCTGTGCCCACAGTGAGTGGTGGGAGCGGTGCAGCACCCCCACCGGAAGGCATTTACCCCTGAGTTGTGATGTCATCAAAAGGCCTCTCCCAGCTGATGGACTGGCCGTTTAGCTAATTAGCAACTGGATCGGTGTCCGACCCCACTAACTGACTGGCTGAGCGGCCAGTCCATCAGCTGGGTCATGACGTGTCAGCTCCAGAGATCCCGCAGCCCGGCGAGGCTCGCCGCAGGTACGGGAAGAGGTAAGTTAGTACTTGTAATCAATTTTCGTTCCCTGCCGCCAGACTTCTCTTTTAATAAAGGAATTATTAAATTAGAATAACAATCTCTCTCACAATGGAAAATGGTGCCAAAAAAGACTACAACTCGTCCTGTAAAAAGCAAACCATCACGCTGGGGCTCCGGATCTTCCAGTGATGGGTATTATTGCTATCTTTGCCTATTTTGATATTTTATAGGTTGGAGATGGACTGTAGCAACAGCTGCAGCTCCTGCTGGAGGGACTGTGGCAAATGGACAACAGATGGCGCTGTGATATTACTGCTCTGTAATGTACTTTCTCTAGTCTCTATGCTCCCACTGTACTTTTATCTCCAGCTAATGATAATGGTCGCTCCATGTGTCAAATAACATCAAGTTCACTCTCCTGTGATGCTGTTGCTTCTGTTCAGCATTGAAATTGGCCAATTTAGTTACAGGTAGAAGACCCCCTCCCCACATTATGTCATTCATATGCCTAAAAAAAAAATGTCAACACTTTCATTATTGAATTTTATTAATATAGTATATTTTATTTGGGCCAACAATTTATAAATATCTAATTATATATTAATATATTATTATTATTATTATTATTTATTTTTGTAGGGTTTATCTGATATCCTTCATCTGGTAACCTTGCTCCACATTTGCCTCCGTTTCCCAATGATGTCATGCATTGGCACATTCTATCCGTTTTGCATTTAAAGCAACATGTTCCACTATTGATATTGTTTTTTTATGCAATAATTATGCCATTCTGGCCGAGGAAGATGTAATTAATATAGCATTATGCACATTGCTAATTATAAGCATTGTTCGCAGATTGCCAGCATGGAGGTGAATCATATGGATTTGTTTTTCCTCAGTATAGTAAATGGCGTTCCCGTTGCCAATCACTTTTGGACAGCCGCTTTGAACATACTGGCGGGGCGTGATCCAAATGACGGTAATTGCTGCCAGCCTACGGCAGAAGCCGCTCTGGAGTGTACTCCTCAATCACCATTCACAGGGAATCAGGTTAAGTCTTGTTTAAACTTTAATCTGGGGAAAGTCATATGTCTCACTGTATTAACTGTGAGTGACTTATAAGATTTTTTTTTCTCTCCCATAGTGGAATGTGGTTATGGTCTGAATGAAAAGCAAAGAGTAAAAAGGAAAGTTGTCAAATTAGTTTCGCCACTTGGATTACAATGATCCCCGTTTGAAATAGAAAATGTATATAATAATATTTACAGTTGAGGTCTACATTACATGCCACGTAAAATATTTAATGAAATTGCTTGGATATAGACATATATAAACTCCGATGTTTAAGACAGAAAAGCACAAGACGCAAAAATCTAACAATAAAAACACAGCAGGAAAAAAAGAATACAAAATTCGGTGTGCAACAATCAACAAGATCAGACTTTGGGCCCTATTCCACCGGACGATTATCATTCGCATAATCGTTAATGAAACGATAACTGAAAACATTCACTCATTTCTATGGAACGATAATCGTTACTTATGATCGTATTTGCGATTGTTTCTTCTTCGCTATTGCGTTTGTATCTACTGCGAACGACCGAACGACATCTTATTCAATGCAACGATAAAAATAGGTCCAGGTCTTATAAAGCGATCAACGATTTTTCGTTCGGTCGTTAATCGTTAACTGCATTTCAACAGAATGATTATCGTTTAGATTCGAACGATTTAACGAAAATCCGAATGATAATCGTCCAGAGGAATAGGGCCCTTACCTGTGCTTGTTTAGATATTAGATTCTGCCCTTGTCTTGTCATGACTTTCATGAGCCTAGTTATGGTAAAAAAAAATTAGGGAAGGGGTGTGGGAACATAATAAAGAATAATAAAGAATGTATACTTACCAGTCCTCTATTCCCCACAGCCCTGAGTCAACAGGCTGCTGGACCCTCACCGGATATCATTTTCTTTATGGTACGTCATGACCCAGGGGAAAGTATCAACTCAGCCAGTCAGTGACTGAGGGTGTCCTGGAGAGCAGAAAGATGCTGGCGGGGGTCATGGGAGTGGGGATGTGGTGCTGCATGGGGACCAGTAAGTATACATTATTATGTTCCCCTCACTACTTCCTACACTGTTTTTTTTTGTTGTTTTTGCCAGAGTTTTGCTTTAATAGTTTTATATGTTATCAAGAAATTTACTACCTAAGAAACGGTCAAGAAACTTCTTGAATGTGGTTAAAAGTGGACCATTGATGAGAGAACCTTTAACACCTATGAACCTACAACTAAATAAACGTATACTTTACTTGAAAAACATTAGAAAAAATTTTATATGCTAAGGTATATTTTACATTGGGGAGAGTATTTATATTATTGAATAATAATAATAATAATAATAAGCAAAAGAACTGTAGTTATTAAAGGGGTTGTGCCCTACTAGCATTGCCTTGACTTATGTGGCTTTTATATGTTCTATACACTCTTTCATTATTTATTTCTAGCTCCTTTAGTTTTCTCAGACTCAGACACTCTGACTACTCTGCTAGTGATTTATTTACTTCCTGTGATTTCACGTCTGTTTCCTGTTTCTTTCACAGAACATGATCACAGGTGAAGTCCAACACTACGAGACAACAAGGCTAACCACTATGCCACCCACAAGGTAGCTATCAGCCCTTGCTCTCCTCCATTTCATGCTGCCCTTTCTCCTACAGCTTCTACTGAGGTCCAATATTAGCTCCGCCTACAGGGCAGGGCTACAACCAATGTGTAATTCCAGTCAGCCCATAGGAAAAAAACCAGCCCCGCCCACCTTTGGATTTCTGTGTCCATTATGGCCTGTGAAGGGGGAGGAGCTGAGGGGGGTGAGGGAGTATGGAGAGGAGAAAAGGCAGCCCTGGACTCAGCATATCATTCTGCAATCTTTTCTCATCAAGTTCTGACTTTTGAATCCAGCATTTTATGTGCCCATACAGTCTCCAAACTGCATGGGCTGTTTTTTTTCCTCTCCCTGCTCACTCATCCCCTTCGACCCCTGACCCCTTTATAGATTGTAATGGACTGAGCAAACCCATCTTCACTTTGCTGCTCTGTAATGAAATTGGCTTTGATAATGCACAGGTAAAAAGTGAGGGGGGGGGGGAGGCTGGAAAACAGCATTTTGAGTACAGGAGGAGGCTTTTTTGCCTAATAAAACCTATTGCAGAGTTACTTAAAATGGCTTGCACAAAAAGCATATAGGTGCACTCACCAATCGTTTAACACCTTGTCTACGCTGCTCCTAGCCCCAGATTCAAACTTTTACAAATGATTCCAGTTTTCCAGTCATGGCACTTGACTAGCAATGCACAAGCCTGGAGAGAAAGAAATGGCTGCACATCGCACCCATGGTTGATACGAAAGCCTGTTCAGCTACATTAAAAACCAACATCAGAAGTTAGTTTATAATTTGATCAAACCATATTGTCTCATGTACCACGTGCAGGTCTCTGATACACATTAGTCCCTGTGCCAACCCCGTAAAGCAAGCGCAAGTAGGGAAGGGGGGCCACAGAATGGCCCTGCAACCCCACTGTCACAGGACCAAACCCCAAGGGCCCCCCCAAACCCCGCAGGTGCAGACCTGCACGTGGTACATGAGGCAATATGGTTTGATCAAATTATATACCAACATCCTGGCGTTAGTTTTTAAATGTAGTTGAGAGGCATTAGTGTCAGCCATAGGTGTGAGGTGCATCTGCTTCTTTCTCTCTACATCTCCCAACATGCATTGCACTGCAGAGCCTGGTACCCTCTCGCCACTGGCTCCTCCTGCTTCTGCTTTGGCCAGGAGATCATTGACGGAGATTAAATGTCCTCTGTCCCAGAAGGGAGGGGGGAAGACAGAGGAGTGGACCGGGCAGAGAGGAATCATAGTAGGTCAGTATGTGATACAAACAATCGGCCCTATTCATGAAATAGAAGCCTATTACAAACATAGATTATGGGAGGGGCTTGTGCTGTATACTGGGGTAGCTATGCGGTGCTGTGCCAGTTCTGTGGGTGTAGGGTCACTTGCCCACTTGTAAGGGTAGAGGGGAGTGGTGTTGGAAACCACCCCCAGACAAACAGACACTGCCCCCGAAATTTGGGTAACCCAATTGTAACCTGGTGTGTAGGTGCGAATGCAGGAAGAATAGACCAATGAGTCCAGTGAGTTTAAAAGAATGACGGCCGTTTACCTAAAATCTTCAGTGCAATACAATAAGAATACTTTTGGAATGTAGTTGCAGGTAAGAGGTAGTGGTATAGACTTGGTAGATAGAAGCATGGTGGAGTAGAGGAGCGTCTTGAAGGCCTGGTCCAATGTAGCTGTGTACTCTGCCGGGATAGCGTAGTAGAAAAGAAGATACTTGTACTTTTTTATCTGACCGCCTTATACCGGTCCTGCTAGGGTAGTACAAGGTCCCTGCGCTGGATTAAGCAGACTTCTCACTTGAACTGCAGCTTTGTCCTACTGGGGTCAGTACCTATCTCAGCTATGCTGCCCTGTCATGAAGGGAGTATCCCTAGCGTGGACAAGGTGATCCAAACAGGGTTAACTCTTTCCTAGCCGGAGTTCCCCTTTAAGTTAATTTATCTAAGGGTACCCAATGCTAATACACTCTGCTCCAATTTACCACGTGACCCTATAATCCATGGGTAGTTGAGACATCTAGCGGCAATAGCTCTATATGTCAGGATGCATATTGTTAAACCTATTTTTATTAAAAGTACATTGACACAGAAAGCATGTATAAAGTCATCTTAAAGAAGCAGTAAGCTCCGCCTCATGTTAAGGATTAGCATCCTTAATCATCATTCTGTCTTTTCTATGCTTTGAAACAATGACAATGATGATAAGCCTTTGGGCTCCATTAAAAGAAGGGAATGCATATACTTAATAGCAAACATTGGCGTATTCAGGTAATCCGCTGTAATCGCTCCCCTCGGGGCAGCATGAGACTCTCTGACAGCTCCTACACTCATTTAAGGCCATAATCATGGTGTTTGAGAACATCTTGACATAAGGAGATCTCTATGAAATGGAATTTGTCTGGAGTTTGCTGTAATCGTTTTACTCCATGATCAAAACAATGGAATGATAGGAAGCACAAGTCTACTTGAGCTACCGAAAAGCAATGGTGGTGATAAGGTCCCCCAGAAGCATGGCATCGCAGAGTTAATATAGTAGATTTTAAATACTGTATTTTCCTGCGTATAAGACTAATTTATAACCCAGGAAAATCTTCTTTAAAGGTCAGGGGTCACCTTATACGCCAGGTGTCGTCTTATAGGGCCGGGTGCTGAAAAACAGTTGAGAATCTGTGGTCGCCACATACGGTATGCGGCGACCATATGAAGGGCAAAACAAGATACAGGTGTCCCGGGGTATGGAAAAAAGAGATACGGTAGAGTGGCACTGTGCCCAGAAAAACACCTACCGGTATTACTGTACCTCCATCTCTGCCTCTCAGATCTCCAAGCTGTCTGATTTTATTAATTTTTATTTGGTGTGCGTTGGAAGATGGGTAGTCGAATACTGCGAGTATATCTAAAACTCTATATTTTAACTGATATTTTATCTGTTCTGACATCACTATCACCCTAGATCCCATTCCCATTCATACCTTCTCTTCACTCTCTGCTTTTGATCCAGTGACAGAAGAAGAAGTTGCCAAGCTTCTCTTCTCCTCTCTTCCTACCACCTGCCCTAGTGATCCTATTCCCTCACACCTACTCTCTCCCGCTGTCACAACTCATCTCACTAAAATATTCATCCTCTCCCTCTCCTCTAGTATCTTTCCCTCCTCATTCATACACTCTTTTTTTAACCCCAATACTGAAAAAACCCTCTCTAGACCCATCCTGTGCAGCCAACTACCGACCTGTCTCTAATCTGCCTTTCATCTCTAAACCCCTGGAACATCTGGTCTATTCTCGCCTAAGCTGCAATCTCTTCGATAACTCTCTTCTCGACCCTCTATAGTCCAGTTTCCAAACCCTTCACTCAACTGAAACTGCTCTCTCAAACAATCTCCTGAAGGCCAAATCACAAGGAAACTACTCCTAGCTTAAGGCCCTATTCCACGGGCCGACTGTGAGGAGCAAACGAGCGCTCGTTTGCTCCTCGTTCCCCATTTGCCGCCGCTAGTACAAGCGGCGGCACCGAGCAGGTGAGTCCGTGCATCAAGGTCCATGTCCGGGGTTATGCTCGACTCTGATCTATCCTTTACTCCCTATATTCAAGCTCTTGCAGGCTCCTGTCATCTACATATCCAGAATCCACCCATTCCTCAACATTGACACAGCTCAGAATTTGACTGTTGCCCTGATCCATTCCCATCTTGACTGCTGTAATTCCCTTCTAATCGGTCTTCCTTTCTCTAAGCTCTCCCCTCTCCAGTCCATCCTGAACGCAGCTGCCAGACACATCTTCCTCTCCAGCCGTTATACTGATGTCTCCCCCCCTGTGCCAGTCACTGTCCTGGTTACCCATTAAATCCAGACTACAGTTTAAACTCCTCACCCATAAAGCTCTCCACAACTCTGCCCCTCCATACATCTCCTCCCTCATCTCCACCTGCCATCCTTCCCATGCGCTATGTTCTGCTAATGAACTTACACTAACATCTTCCATAATCAGAAACTCCAACTCCCACCTCCAAGACTTCTCTCGTGCTGCACCAGTTCTCTGAAATGTTTTACCAAAAGACCTCAGACTTATCCCCAACACTCACAGTTTCAAGCGTGCCCTGAAGACTCATCTCTTATAACATTCCCTAATCTCATCTCGCTCTCTGCTATCCCTTCTCCATCCACTCTATAACCTCTTTGGTGTCATTTATTTTCTACCTGCACCCAGACAATGGTGTTTGACTGGCTCGCCCAATCACCCATAGGCACATTGCATATGTGTACAATGCCTGAAACATGGGCAAATAAAGCACTTGTTGCCTCTTGTGTCACCCCCAGTCCTCCTAGTCTGTAAGCTCTCCCGAGCAGGTCTCTAACTCTGTTTGTATTGTTTTTATTTACATGTATTTATTGTATAATGTAATATAAATATAACCTGTATAGTGTATATATATATATATATATATATATATATATAAAAATATATATATATTTTTAAAGCGCTTTAAGATGACTGGGTGTAGTCGTTCCACAGCTTGTCATGGGTCATGTCAAGTTGGCACAAGGGCTTCCACAGGGCAGTTTGATGCCCTGTAAGCCAGCACAGTGACAGGGGGGCTCTACAGTTAGCATAGATGGTATACAATGGAAAGGAGTGACGAGAAGCAGTACGAGGCAGACACTGGCAAGCCGTAGAACAGTATCTTCATCGGAAAACGCATCGCAGCCTTTTTACAAACAGAGGAATCCTAGTTTAGCTCTATGGGATGCATGTCTAAAGTTTAAAGGGAACCTGTCACCCCGGGTGCCGGGTTGACAGGCCCCCGACCCCCCGCTAGAGCCTGTCACCCCGGAACGGGGGGTGACAGGTCCTCTTTAAGTTCTGTTTTTCCAGGGCTAGTAAAATTCTCAGCAAGAGCCAGATTAGCCCAAAGTGAGCCAGTCAGCAACGGTCAACCCTGAAAAGCAAGCGCCAACGGGGAGGGGGGCAACAGAATGGCTTTGCAACACCACTGTCACTGGACCAAAGCCCATGGCCCCCCACACACTCCACAGGCAGCAAAGCCGGTCGCCAAGCAACACATGTGACCCCAATCAGCAGGAAGCACCTGTGTACATATGGTAATTACCTCCTCTTTTCCCATTCTAACTGCTGGTGCATTGGTGAGTAGTAACACCTTGTTCACACTTGTGTTGTTTGGCAGGTGGCCTTCTCCGCCAGCGGTCCCTTCCCTGTTGGTGCTTGCTTTGCGTGGTTGGCGGTCGCTGACTGGCACAGTGTTGTTTTAGTGTAGGGAGTTATGTGTGCCAGAAAACCTGCACGTGGTACATGAGGCAATATCTTTAGGTCTGTATACAATAGTTTATATAGGCTTTGACTTTCATTGTTTATGAAGACATTTCTGACGCTGAGCCCCTGTTTGGGAACAGCTTTCTGCACGATCATAAATCTCGACGTATATTCTTTAAGCTTATGGCCTTTTAAACCACTAAGGTCAAAGCTCCCGTGGAGCTGGGAACAACTATTGTAGCTGCCAGATATCACTTGTGCTAAAATCTGGGTTTATGTTACATCTATTCACCAGAGAGCCTCCTGTTTATTACTTGCATTGGAAGAGATTATAATACTGTGGGGTAATGAATCTTAGGCTGAGAAGTAAATTCTGGACAATTCCACAAGAAACTTACATAAAATGCCTTTTATAGCCTCCTCACAGAAGAAAATCTTACGGATTACTTCTAAAAAATATATTTTCAGATGGCTCAGAAAGTTATACAGATTTGTAAATTACATTTATTTTAAAAACTTCAGTATTCCATTACTTATCAGCTGATGTATGTCCTGCAGGAAGTGGTGTATTCTTACCAATCTCATACAGTGCTCTTTGCTGCAGCCTCTGTTCAGAGCAGCAAATCCCCAAAGAAAACCTCTACTGATCTAGACAGTTCCTGACATGGACAGAGAGGGCAGCAGAGAGAACTGTGTCACACTGGGAAGAATACACCACTTCCTGCAGAGCATACAGCAGCTGATAAGACTTGAGATTTTGAAATAGAAGTAATTTACAAATCTGTATAACTTTCTGAAACCAGTTGATTTATTTTCACTGGAGTACCCCTTTAACCCCTTAGGATTTTATAGGATATTATAAAATATCAATTTGGGTGGGGAAAAACACAGCTGACCACTTGTGTGAGGCTTTTGTTTGAAATTATTGCATGCAGTAAAAAGGATACAAATATAGTGATACCAGATTTATATAGTTTTTATTATATATTTTTTATTCTGATAAATTATTCTGTCATTTTTATGTTTTTTTGTTTGTTTTTTTAAATACTCCCCCCCCCATTATTTAGACCTCTGTAAAGTTGTCTCCATCTATAGAGCTATCTGAGGACTCCTTTTTTTTAATGGGCATCTGTAGTATTTATTAGGACCTTTTTTTAGAATTCAAGGTGACCAGAAAATGTTAATTTTGATACTGTTTTTCTGTCAACTATAATATTCATTTGATGGGATCAATACGATTATATGTCATTCCATCATGATGACAGTTACTTTTCCCAACAGATTTTTAATCCCCCTAGGGATCAGTTGCTTGTACAGTATGGAACTGTTCCTCATTCTCTCTATAGGAGATCCAAACATAGTGGTCCTCCAAATCCTGCACCCTCACGCTTTAGGGGTGCTGGAGCACACATTGGAAAAACTGTCCATGAGTTTCTCCATTCTACATTAGCTGGACATTTAAAGGGGTTTTCCAAGGAGCAGAAGACGACTAAATCTTGAAAATTTTTCCTTCCCCAAGATATGGATTGTCAGGAAGTATGTGTTGGGAACATGAAGGCTTCAGCCATCTACTGCTCCCCGGACAACCCCATTAAAAGGGTTATCCAGTGCTACAAAAACATGGCCACCTTTCAGAGACAACACGACTCTTGTCTCTAGTTCAGGTGCAGTTTGCAATTAAGCTCCATTCACTTCAATGAAACAGCAGAAAAACCCCGCCCAAGCTGGAGACAAGAGTGGGAGACAGTGGCCATGTTTTTGTAGCATTAGATAATCCTTTTAAATAACCGAAACCCATAGACCAATGATGGCGAACCCTCGGCACTCCAGCTGTTACAAAACAATTTCCCATCATGCATTCCCAGCCAAAGTAATATATTTGTCTGAACTATAATTTCCATCATGGCTGGTCAGACAAATATATTACTTTGGGTGGCTATGCATGATGGGAAATTGTTTTGTAACAGCTTGAGTGCCAAAGGTTCTTCGTCCCACCCCTTTAAATTCAAAGCCAATGTTCATTTTGTGACTTTGGAGAAGTGCTTCTCTATGAGGTTGTACGGGAAGACAATGGTCCCAGGAGGCCGGTGTTGATTACAATGTTGGCAGCATCAGGAACATATTAGGAGTAAAACCGCGCGGTGTTAGGAAAATTGTAAAAAGGAGATTGGCGGAGTGTTAATGGTCAGGTAATGTGTCACAGCTGTGATTCATAAAGTATACAGTTAAAGCTCAAGCATCATAATAAACGAGGCCGGAATTTATGCAAACATCCTGGAGGCAGAGAATTTTTCCCTTCCCTCGGAGACTGATTGAATGCTTCCTGTCTTCAACGCAGCAGAAAGGTGTTGGCAAAAATCCCACAACAAAAAAAAAAAATGCCATCCCATCATTCATTCGCAATGTGACATGACGTTTTGTTCATTCCGCAAGACGTGGACCTCAGGTTGACTTGTGGAGAATGAACAATTATTAAGCGCTCGGCTCCCGTGAATGTTATTGAGCCAGACGCCTAAACTTGACAAAAGTTGTCAATCTACTTTAGACAATGTAAAGCCAGAGCTTACGGTAAATGTTTTTTTAACTCATATGCCATAGAAAGAGAAGTTTATTTTACGAATGAAAGAAAATGTATCGGTAGACGATTATGAATTATTTAAAACAGGGCTTTATTATAAGAGTATTTTAAAAAATTCTCTTGACTATCCATATAAATAGATTCTTGAAATACGTGTAGTTTTCGTACTGGGGCAGTCACAGTGAATGAACACTGACTGTTTTCACTATAGCTAACTTGTCAGCTTTGTTTTACAGACTGGGACAGAGTGAGTAAAGTCATCTAACTATCATTTTTAGGTTGTTAAGTAAAAAAAAAATCTGGATATTTTGGGGCTATTTTAACTTTCTGTATGTTAAAATAGCCTTAGAGGACGGGGCCAATTTAAAATTTTCCGTTTTCGTTTTCCCCTCCTTGTGCTTAAAAGGCCATAGCAACTAGAAACCCACATGAGCCCTTATTTTTTTCGCCACTGATTGTACTTTGCAATGACAGGCTAAATTTTTTCATAAAGTACACTGCGAAACCAGAAAAAAATTCAATGTGTGGTGAAATTGAAAAAAAAAAACGCATTTCTTTTATTTGTTTTTTTTTTATTTTTACGCCATTCCCCCTGGGGTAAAACTGACTTGTTATGTATGTTCCTCTAGTTGTTACGATTACAACGAAACGATATGTAACATATATAACTTTCATTGTATCTGATGGCCTGTAAAAAATTCAAACCATTGTTAACAAATATATGTTCCTAAAAATCGCTCCATTCCCAGGCTTATAGCGCTTTTATCCTTTGGTCTATGGGGCTGTGTCAGGTGTCATTTTTTTGCGCCATGACGTGTTCTTTCTATCGGTACCTTGATTGCGCATATACGACTTTTTGATCGCTTTTTATTACAATTTTTCTGGATTTGATGCGACCAAAAATGCGCAATTTTGCACTTTGGGATTTTTTTACACTTACGCTATTTACCGTGCGAGATCAGGAATGTGATTAATTAATAGTTCGGGCGATTACGCATGTGGCGATAACAAACATGTTTATTTATTTATTATTTATAACATGGGAAAAGGGGGGTGATTCACACTTTTATTACGGGAGGGGGCTTTTTATTAATAACAACTCTTTTTTTTTTTTACTTTTCCACTTATACTAGAAGCCCCCCTGGGGTTAGGGTTATTCCCCTGGGGTTAGGGTTATTCCCCTGGGGCTAGGGTTATTTCCCCTGGGGTTAGGCTTATTCCCCCTGGGGGACTTCTAGTATAAGTACACTGATCTCTCATTGAGATCTATGCTGTATAGATATGCAGCATAAATCAATGAGATAGGCACTTTGATTGCTTCCGGATTTGATTGCTTCCATTTTCCTATCTACATTTTGAAATCAGTCATTATTCTTACCACTAAACCTAATAAGATGACACTTTCTGTTCTGTAGAGAAAACTTTTCAGCAGTTGACCTCCGTTTATAGATAAGAAAGTTTAGAGTCAGTCATAATAGGTGACAGTTGGAGATCCTCTTCCCTGCACAATGATTCCTGCATAGGTCACAGAGCGTGCCTAGAAAACTCTCCCATACAATCAATGAGTCAGCTCCAGATTGCTGATTCCTATGTCCATGGGTTTTGTCGTCACGCAGAAGGTTCAGGTAATATGGCTGCCCCTATAGGTATGTAAAAAGGAGTAAATAAAAATAAATTCAATTAGAAAATAAAAACAGAATGTGTGTCAGTATCTGAATCTAAGTAGTAAAAAATCTAGTTGGTGCATCCCATTAACCCTTTAAGAACAGAGCCAATTTTCCGATTTGCATTTCTTCCTCCTCACCTTCTAAGAGCCATAGCATCTTGATTTTGTCGGCTACAAGGCTAATTGGGGCCTCATTTTTTGTGACACAATCTCTAGTTTTTATTAGTATCTTAAAAAAAATTTAAAAAAATTTCTGATAATGTGACAAAAAATTTGCAATCCCGTTCCTTTTTTCCTGTTTTTGATTATGCTGTTTACTGTACTAGAACACAGTGTGTCTATGGGACAGCTCACGTCATGTCAATTCTTTGAGCAGAGAGCGGAGGCATGCAAGCCCTTCCATAGACACACTGTTTGACACTGAGAGAGACGGGATTCGGAATTTCGCCACATTTGCTCAATGTGAACTGGCCCTAATAGATCGGACAATTGCGCACACTAAGATATATAATACAGTATGTTTATTTATTTTTACATGATTTATTTGTACAATGGGTGATTTAAACATTTATTTAGGAGGGGCCATGTCATATTTTTATTTATTTATTTATTTAAAATCTTTTTTTAAGTCTCCATGGCATACATTTACGCCCGATGCTGGGAAGGGGTTAAATGAGAACATCGCTAATGAATGTCTGGTTCATCCTACAGTGAGTAAGCTGAAATCCCATACGTCATTCTGGATATAGAAACTGACCCAGATGTACTTAAATGCAATATACAGCACAGGTGCATCAATAGGGAGAAGGCTGACTGATCTGGGCCAGATTAAGTTGCCCTTGGTAGTTATTTGCAGAAATTAGGCCAGACACAATACTAAACTGTCAGTTCCTTTACTGGAAAGCAGCAGATTCATGGACATTGGAGGCACAATTCCTAAACAGACCAGGCAGGCCCTTGGCTGCAGCAGGGTAACCCGGAGTACTGCTGCTCCTAGGGTGCGTGAAGCTGGTCCACCTTACTCTAGCCCATGATGTCGCAAGTCTCTTCGGGTGGGAGACTTTTTATTGCTCACAGATTTTTTAAAAAACTAAAGGTGGAATCTGATTGGTTGCTAGGGGCAACAAAGAAAATTCAACTTTACGTCAGTTGGAGAAATCTCCCCCTTAGTCTTTCTTTCTGGAGAAGGTATAAGCTGCTTGGCTCACAGCTAAGCTCATAGGAAGCAAGTTATTTCCCCTTATTCCACTGGTGCTGTAATTCCCAAGGGCAGGGTGCAGGTCTTAGGAGGTTGTGACTTGTCAGCTATGCAGTGTGAACTAGACAGAAGCCCACTTAGGTCCTATGATCATGCTATGGGGCCTTTGCACAACTTACCCTCTCTCTCTTTACCTGCACTCAGCTGAATGACCAACTTGAACCAAAGTACATATGAAGGACTGCACCTTACTGACAACATCCATCCACGGATCAGCGGGAATCCCAGTAGACATGACAGAAACATTGTGTTAAACATATATTTTTTTGGACTAAAAATGAATAATAGTATACACCTGGATGGAATATGTAAATGTGTTTGCTAATAACTATGAAGGTTACGGTCACTTGCGCCACATAACAGTACTGTATGTTGATGCAAGCCAAAAGAAACAATAACCCTCAGAACGCCTGTTAAGTATGGCCGTAAAAATATTATTCCAATATTATTGCAATTTTTAGTTTTTCGTTTGAACAACACATGAAAAAAAAAAAACACGTCTTTTTTGGTATATGGCCGATCTCGGAGAATTGTCTACATGAACTAGAGTCATCTAGTGAGGAAATTCCCAATGGAAAGGCAACTGGAACAGTTCAAGAATTCTCTCCTAATTGCTGTATATTCAGCCAATAATTATTCCGGTTCCTTTTTCTGCGAGAATAAGTCATTTAGTCTCACGAGCAATTTAAACCCAGAATGTAAATCTCAATGAAATTCTTTAATGAACCGTTCCATTTAAAGTGAAGCTCCACTTTTTATTAACGGGAATGTCTCACATATGTAGTTTCAGAAGAAAAATAATGACCCAGGGAGTTTAACCCTTTAAGGACACAGATTTTTTTTTCTTCATTTTTTTTCCACCTCTTGAATGAATTTGATTCAAATTGTCTTATTCTCACCCCTATAATTTTTTTTTATTCATTTATGGGGCAGAATGAGGCTATGCTCACACATTTAATGCAAAAACAAAGTCTTTGGAGCCTCAGTTATGTAATAGTAGGAGTCATGGATCCGCAGAACCACTAATAGCGATGGCGTATAGTTTCAAATTCTTATTTTATGCAATAAAATGAAAAATAGCTGTTTATAAATCATGCAATTTAAAAAAACTGAGCGAACCGAGCCACCCAAACCCAGATTTGTTCCAAACTTTGCAAAAATTCAGTTCGCTACCAAATTCATTTTACTGTAGGTTGAGAGAGGTTCGGAAAGATGGCGCCGCCCATATAAGAACAAACAAACAAACAAAAAATTTCTCATCTATCCGTGGTCCCCTGGTGTCTCCTGGGGACCACAGGCTTCACAGGCCGTGGTGTTGTTCAGTCCCAGTCAGCCTTTGATTGGCTGAGCGGGCTGTGACTCCTGAGACAACAGTGAAAGCCTGCTTAGCCAATCACTGGTGTCTCCTGGGGACCACAGGTTTGACAGGCCATGGTGCTGTCACATCCTAATTAGCCTGTGATTGGAAGACACCGGAATGGGAGAAGAAGGAGCCAGAGGGAGGACAGACATGTAAGTATAAGGAGCGGCCTTTATAAACCGCATTAAAACTGTTAAAAACCTTCAAGCCTTTAGCTGTTTTAATGCGGTTTGTTAAAAGTTCATTTCGGCAAGAACCCGAACTTTACATTAAAGTTCGTCAAACCTGCTGAACTAAACTTTTGAAAGGTTCACTCATCTCTCGTTATATTGCAAAGTACTATAAGTTTATTAAACCAACGCAGTAACAAAAAAAACAACAAACAAACAACCTTTACTCTCTAGAGTACCACTTTAACCGTGCTGTATCAGGAATATTATAATGTCTTACTTTGGACAGTTCCACACATGTCAATACCAATTATGTATGCATTTTTTTTTATTTTTGTATTTGTTAAATTTGGAATTTAAATTTGGAAACAAAAGGTGGTTTTAACTTTTTTAGGGGAGAGTTTTCTTTTATTTTTAAAAACTTTTTTTTTTTTTTACACCTACGGCTATGTTCACATGTAGCAATAGTGGCGAAATGCCACCAGCCTCCCTGTCATAATGGCAGTCTATGGGAGCCTTGCGCGCCTTCTCTCTTGGCGCTGAAGAATGAACATGTTCATTCTTCAGCGCGGAGAGAGGAGTCGCCACTTTTTGCTACGTGTGAACATAGCCTTACACCGTCTGCCTTGGGGACTATTAGAAACAATTTTTAGATTGCTTTTCCTGATGGATAACATGCTATTGCATCACAAATTCAGTTTGAAATTGGGACTAAAAGGAGCACTCCAGTGGGAAAAAATTTTTCAAATCAAATTATTTCAGAAAGTTATATTCATTTGTAATTTACTTCTAAATCAACAGTCTTCCAGTACTTATCAGCTGCTGTATGTCTTTCAGGAAGTGGTGTTTTCTTTACAGCCTGGCACAGTGCTCTCTGCTGCCACCTCTGTCCATGTCAGGAACTGTCCTGAGCAGGAGAGGTTTTCTATGGGGATTTGCTACAGCTCTGGACAGTTCCTGACACAGACAGAGGTGGCAGCAGAGAGCACCGTGTCAGACTGGTAAAAATACTCCACTTCCTGCAGGACATACAGCAGCTGATAGATTTTTAAATTCAAGTAATTTAGAAACCTGTGTAACTTTCTAACACCGATTGATTTTCTGGAGCACCCTTTGAAATAAAGAGAGACTGATATGAGCCTCTGACAAAAATATGAACAGAGCTTCTATTTCTGCAATTTGGGTTCAATATGAACATTTTTCTGAACATTTGGTCATATTATAAAGTTAAACATTATTAAACACACCCCAAACCCTGAAATTGTCAGAAACACAATAATCTTGAAAGAATAGATTGAGGTTGAGAAAACTTTCTAAAACAGACTAGAAGTGCTATATAACCTTATAGGCCTGAAGTACCATATTCTTCACTTAACTGGCAAAAAAAAGCCATTGAGGTGAACAATTATCTGTTTTATTTATGTTCACACCGAATCCCGGAAAAATAAGCAACTGGGAACAATTGCAGAGACTCGTCCCTGGTCACAGTGAATCACTGCCCAAACATTTATATGTTCCCTGTTGACTTGTTTCACTTCGGTTATGATGTTCTCCTCTATTTCTAGCACACGTCTTGTGTACGTATAATCTCTTGTGGATTTGGGGAATGATCAGGATTCTGTAATATACTCACATTACTTTCTACTCTAGGAGTCTTGGGATATTGAGCACTCCATGGGCCCAAGTCATGCCCACCTCTATAGATTTCTAAGAACCAATATTTTAGCTAGAAACATAGAAGGTTGTCGGCAGAAAAAGACCACTGGGTCCATCTAGTCGGCCCTTTTAGTATTTCCCTTCTTATTATATTAGGATATATATATGTTTATCCCAGGCAGGTGTACATTCACGTACTGTAGATTTACCTACCATCTGCTGGAAGTTTGTTCCTGGTATCTACTACTCTTTCAGCAAAGTCATATTTTTCTTATTTTGCTTCTCATCTTTTCCTCATCTAACCTCAAATTATGTCCCCTTTGTTCTTGTGTTCACTTTCTTCCCTCATGAACCTTATTTAGTCCTTCAACTTATTTAAAGGTTTCGATTATGTCCCCCCTTTCCCTTCTTTCCTCCAGGCTATATAGATGTCAAGAACTTTCTAGAGCTGCAGGACATACAGCAGTACTGGAAGACAAGATTTTTTTTTTTTTTTATATAGAAGTCATTTACAGATCTGTATGAAACAAGTTCTCTGCATTACCACTTTAAAACAGAATCAAACAGTTAAATGACAAATCCAGCTCAACTACATCTGTGTAACTGTGCACATAATGCAGCGCTGTTCCTGTATATGATAGGGGCCTATTGCCCCAGCTAAACACTTACATAGCCTTCTGTACCAATACATGTAAACTACCTATAAAGAAGGCACATACCCCGCGTTGGGTCACCCTATAAAAAGCCTTTTCGTTTTTCATACATTAAACACGCATAGCAGGGGGCTGGACTGACAAATTATTTCCTAAGTTTGCTGGAGGAGGACGAGGCAGGGGGCTTTCATGTTAAATAAGGCTCCAGATCAAAAATAAATAAAATATATATATTTTTTTTTCTTAATTTGCCCTGATCCGTCCTTTATTATCAGGCTGGGCCCCGCTGCGTCTGTAAGTGTACATGCTGTTATGTCTAATATCAAAAGGAGACATGGGAAGAGGGTTCTAAAGGAGCCTTCATGCATCAATGTGCTGCTCATTAAATGGGAATAAATCAGGGAAGAGCTGTCATCACATGACATAACCAGAGATGGCTCCATTACACAGCAATTAAACCGCACAGACCAGACTGATCTATCATGACTCAGAGAGACAGCCAGCAAAACAAGGGATTGCACCATCTAACAGGAGAAATAGATAGATAGATAGATAGATAGATAGATAGATAGATAGATAGATAGATAGATAGATAAGAATATATGCCTAACGTACTGGTATGAGAATAGCTTAAATTTACTCACCGAAATTTCTTCTTTCCATGAGTCCGTAGGCAGCACAGAGACATAAGGGTTAACCAGATTATCCCTACTGCTAGGCAGAAGAAACAAGATTAATAATCAAGGCAATTAATCAATTAAACCATTAGGTCCAGTACCATAAAACCCCGCCAGAGACAAGGAACAGACGTGTAAGTACTGCAGCAATAATATAGTTTATTAGGGTGGGGTGCTGTGCTGCCTACGGACTCATGGAAAGAAGAAATTTCGGTGAGTAAATTTAAGCTTTCCATATCGTCCTACGGCAGCACAGAGACATAAGGGAAAGCAAAGCAATGCCAACACCAGGGAGGGACTACTAGCAAGAGAACGCCTTTTCCAACACTTTTCTGCCGAAGGCCACCCTGTCATTGGAGATGACATCCAACTTGTAATGTCTCATAAACGTAGTAGGGGAGGACCACGTGGCAGCTGAACAAATCTGTTGCAAAGAGACTTGGGCTAATTCCGCCCAGGAGGTGGATGTGGAGCGTGTAGAATGGGCTCTGACTCCCATTGGCGGAGTTAAACCCTTTGACTTATAACATTCAGCAATGACGTCCTTGATCCACCTTGAAAGGGAGGCTTTGGAAGCTGCTCTACCTTTATTAGGACCCTGAAATTGGAGGAAAAGAGAGTCTGATGATCTTATACCTTCTGTACGGCTTAAGTAGGTCAAGACTGATCTTTTAACGTCCAGTAACTGAAGTCTCTCCTGATCATCACCCTGAGGCTGGAGACTTGGGAGAATGATCTCCTGGTTAAGATTAGCAACAGAAGGCACTTTAGGAAGGAAACCTGGTCTGGTGCGAAGAATGAGACAGTCATGTTTAATAGAAAGATATGGTTCTTTGCAGGAGAGAGCTTGCATTTCGCCGACACGTTTGGCTGAGACTATAGCCACCAAAAATAGCGTTTTCCATTATAGGAACTTGAGAGAAATTTCATCCAGCGGTTCGAAAGGAGGGCCAGACAAAACATCTAGAACTATGGAAAGGTCCCATGTGGCCACTGGACTTTTGACTGGAGGGCGAAGGTTCCTGATGGCTTTGAAAAATCTTCTCACCAATGGCTGATTTGAAAACTCTCCTTCGAACATATAATTGATCGCTGAGAAATGGACCTTGAGGGTATTAAATTTCAGTCCTTTGGCAAATCCCTCCTGGAGGAATTTAAGCACATCTGGGAGAGAAGGCACGGACACTGCATGCGAACCGCACCAGGATCTAAAGGTCTTCGCCACCCTGTTATAAACTTTCATCGTTGACGGTCTCCTTGATGATAATAGGATATCCGCTACATCATCCGAAAAACCCCTCTCCAGGAGGTTTAACCTGTCAGTCTCCAGACTGTTAAGTGAAGATTTTGCGGGCATGGATGAAGAAACCCCGCTTGGGTGAGAAGATCCGGGCGGACTGGAAGACTCCTGTAGCAACCCCTCGAAAGCCATAATGCGAGAGGGAACCAGGCCCTTCTGGGCCAGAATGGGAGAACCGCTATGACTGTGGCCTGGTCGTCCAGAATCTTCTTGAGAATTCTCGGGATCATCGGAAAGGGAGGAAAGAGATAGATCAGCTTGTTCTTCCAACTGATGGATAGTCCGTCTATATAATCCGGATGGTCTTGCTTGTAGATTGAACAGAAGGCTTTCACCTTCCTGTTCTTTCTTGTTGCCATCGCATCGATATCCGGATGGCCAAACATGTTGGTTATCCAAGAGAAGACCTCGGGATGGAGACTCCATTCTGACTGGCATAGTTGATTCCTGCTCAGCCAGTCCGCTGTTGTATTCAAGACTCCTCTGATGTGTACTGCTTTCAATTCCTGCAGATTCTCCTCTGCCCACGCCATCAGACACCGACATTCCTTGATCAGCCCGGGGGACTTGGTACCCCCCTGTTTGTTCAAATAGAACACGGTTGCTGAATTGTCCGACTGGATCAGGACATGCCGGTTTTGGACATGTTGAGAGAACGAGACCAGGGCACGATGAACCGCTCGTAATTCCCTCAGGTTCGATGAACTCTGACCCTCCTCTGTGGTCCACGCCTGCTGGACCCACAGTTCTCCCATATGTGCTCCCCAACCTACCCTGGAGGCATCGGTGGTGATCAATATTTGAGGAGCACTGGAAAGTGACCTCCCCATGCAAACTTTGTCCCGTCTCAACCACCATAAAAGGTCTTGTCGGGTAGCACTGAGGAGAGACAGAGGCTGGTCCAGGCCCGATTGGAGGCGGTTCCACCTGGAGAGAATGTCCTGCTGGAGCAATCTCATATGTGCGCGTGCCCAAGGCACAGCCTCCAGTGAGGCTGTCATCGACCCTAGAACTCGCATGCCCATTCTGATCGTTATTTGGGGACAAAAGAGCAGAGACTGCACTTCCCACATCAGCTTGCATGATCTCTCTTCCGTTAGGTAGAGCTTCATTTCCCGTGAATCCATGATGAAGCCTAGGAACCTGCACACTTGGGAAGGCACTAGGTTTGATTTGTTCAGGTTTAGGATAAAACCATGACTCTCCAGAACTTGTCTCGTCATCTGGATATGAATCAGAAGACTCTCTTTGGATGAAGCTTTGATGAACCAATCGTCCAGATAGGGGACGATAAATATCCCTTGTAGCCTGAGATGAGCTGCTAGGATGACAATGATTTTGGTGAAAACTCTCGGCGCTGTAGACAGGCCGAAAGGAAGGCATCTGAACTGGTAGTGAAGAGTTTTCTTCCCTTTGAGTATGGCCACTCGGAGAAATCTGCGATGTGATGGCAGTATGGGGATGTGTAGATACGCATCCTTTAAGTCTATGGTGGCAGCAAAATCGTCTTTCTGGAGAATGGCAATGACTGATTTGATCGTTTCCATTTTGAACTTCTTGCAAATGATAAAACGGTTCAGAAAAGACAGGTCTACTACTAGACGCCAACTGCCTTCTTTTTTGGGCACTGCGAATATCCTGGAGTAGACTCCTCTGCCCTGTTGATGAAGAGGAACTCTCTCTAAAGCGTTTTTTAGTAAGAACTCTGATAGGAGCGCATGAAGTTTTGGACTGTCTCTGTTGGAAAAGAACACGTTTGGGGGAAAGTGAGAAAACTCTATGGAGTATCCTCTCGAGATTACAGAATTGGCCCATGCGTCTGACGTAGTTTTTCCCCATACTGATGCGAAGAGGCTGAGTCTGGCTCCTACCTCTATGGGGGAAGATCTGGCGTCATTGTTTTTTATCTTTGTCCTCTGAAAATGTTTTTTTCTTATAGTTGGAGGAGTTATCTCCTCGAGGTCTAAATCTGTTCTGTCTCCCCTGGGGAGCTCGCTTACCCGCCGGTGACCTTCGGAAGGTTTTACGAAAGGGACGATTCTGCTTTCTTTTAGGGTATGGAAAGGAAATTCCTTTAGATTCGTTGAGGGATTTCAATATGCCCTCCAACTGAGGCCCAAATAAGCCTTCCGGTTGGAACGGGAGGGAACAGAAATGAGTTTTTGAAGATAAATCTCCGGGCCAGTCCTTCAGCCACAAACTTCTTCGAGCAGTAGTGGCCATAGCCATGACTTTAGAATTTAGGCGCAGAGTGTCTAGAGGGAAGTCTGCCAGAAAATCTGAAGCAAGTTTCATTGTTTGAACATCCTTCAGCAAGTCTTCTCTTTTGATTCCTCGTTCTATGTCTCTAGTCAGTTCGCTGAGCCAAACCCTCAAGGCTCGTCCTACTGATACTGCTGATAATGCTGCTTTAGCATTCAGCGCTGATGTAGCATAGATCTTTTTAAGAGTAGAGTCCGTCTTGCGATCTAGAGGATCCTTAAGTAGAGAGGCTTCCTCTGTAGGATACAGTGACTTCTTGGAGAGACGGGCAACCGCCAGATCTATTTTTGGTGGATTGACCCATAACTCAGAAGCTTCTGCAGAAAGACTGTATGCTGCCTTGAAACGAGAACTCGGATCAAACTTCTTCTCAGGCTTTTGCCAATCTTGTTCCATGAAGTCCTTCAGGAGCTTATGGGAAGGAAGCACGGTATGTTCAGTTTTGGGAAAAAAGAAAAGCGCCTCTTTCTTTGGCAAACTGGAAGTAGAGGGTTCCCCCTCTAAAGTGTCCTTCACTGATTTGATGAGTTTCCTGGCATTCTCCTTTTTGAATAAAAAGAGATCCTCCGGAGAGCCTTTATCAGATGCTTCTGAGGCTGAAGAGACAACTTCACCTTCTGACAAGACCTCTTCCTCCGAATCTGCGGAAGAAGCAACAGATGGTATCTTGACATGTTTAGCCCTCTTAGCTGGTTTTTGGGTAACTTCGCTCAGAGTCTCAGACAGCTGAGACTTGAACCATCCAAAAAACTGCTGAGCCTCTGAATGAAATGCAGAGCTCCCGGAAGCAGGAGCACAGATGATGCAAACGTCCTTTACATAGTCATCTGGTAGGGGCTGGGAACATGATCTACAGAGCCTGTGACGGGCTTTACTCCTCTCTTTACCCGCAGTATGCCGACTAGCCATCTAGAAAAAAGAGGCAGAAAAACACATACAGTAACAGGTACAAGATCTGCGAAGATACCACACTCTGACATAGAACCCTATGCAGAGAAGAAGATACCTTCAAATCCAATGACTGATGGTGCCCGGCAGAGTGCTGGATAGAGCAACCGCTCACCAGCACAGCTTTAAAGCATGTGAAGGATCCAGGCAGGATGGACCTGCGCAGGTGCAGAGAAGAGACCTAATGCGCATGCGCTTCCAAGGATCCCGCCCCCTTAACTAGCCGAGAGGCCGAGGATGCAAAACTGCACTTAGACCTGCATATCAGCGGGTGAAGTATATATTGTACGCCCGTACCTTAATCATCAGAGGGAAGGAGATGCCAGCCGAGAACGGGATCAGGTTACTGCTCCGTCGCACAACGCCACCTCCAAGATGGCGCTGATTACCGAAGACCGGAAGTCCCGCCTCCATTGCGAGTCGCCTCCTGCAAGATGGCGCCGGCGCTTCCGGTCTGGTCAGCGTACCCACGGGAGATTCGGGACCCGATGCGAGGCCCGCGAGCTACCGTACACCATACCAGGAGTGCCGGGACTAACTCCAACTGGTAGGCAGCCAAGACGGAGGACACACAGAACCCTGTGGTCAGTGCCGTCCGGCCTCCCTGAAGCCAAGGTAAGGCCATCCAGATAGCAGGGGAAGAGGCTGACTCCTAACCTAGGAGCAGACTTATTTCTTCAAATATCAAATAAAAAAAAAAAAAAAAAAACACTTCTGCCTGCAGAAGAAACAAAACACGTCTGTTCCTTGTCTCTGGCGGGGTTTTATGGTACTGGACCTAATGGTTTAATTGATTAATTGCCTTGATTATTAATCTTGTTTCTTCTGCCTAGCAGTAGGGATAATCTGGTTAACCCTTATGTCTCTGTGCTGCCGTAGGACGATATGGAAAGTGGAGTATATGCCTAGTGTATTGCAGTGAGGAGAGTGAGGTTTAGGAATAGATACAACTTTCTGTCTTGTCTTGTCTTCCTCCTCCCCTTTTTTAAATCTGATTCTTTTTTGCAAATGTTAATAATGCATGTATTATTGTAAATATTATGTTTGTGCATGGTACCATATATGTAAATATCAATTTTATTAGTTACAGTTTGACAGTAACACTCTAAGCCCAGGGAAGGGCAATCCTTCAGCCATGGTTCCCTAGAGGTTTCCTCCACAGTGTTTTTTTTTCTTCTTCACTGAATGCTGGAGTATGAGTATGTTTTTTATAGTTTTGGACTTTTAGTTCTAAGTTATATGTTCTTGGCATTAAGTGTGCAAAAATGTATAAAAGAATAAAAACTAACAATAATAAATTTAAAAACAAATAAAATAAAAAAATGTGTAAATATACTGTCACAGCTTTGGTTTGGTGGTTAAGCAGTCAGGTGGAAGTTGCAGGCAAGTTACGGTGGACTCATCTTAACTCATAGAGGATGTCAAATGGTGGTGAACAGGCTGAGCCTTGGAAGTGGCCAACACCCCTAAGGATGTCATAATGGTTTTGTCATCCAGAGGCGGCACGGTGGTTAAGCACAGGAGTATAGATCTTCAGTAGGATCATTGGGGCCCTTAAAGTAGACTGGCTCTGCTAGAATGGCAAGTCAGAACGTGCCGCCCACTTTATTGCTGTCTGAATGGGTGCTTTATGTCAGACAGCTCGGGATCACAGAGTACCCATGAATCCCAGTGACCTAGCACATCACCTGACTCCTGTGATTGTTTTAGTCCTGTGATTTAAATAAAGCTGTGGCCATCTTAACAGCAAAAAGTGTTTTTTGTGGCTTTATTTTATAGTCAGTGTTTATTGTTTTTGGAGTTGTTTCAAGGGGAAAAGAGGGTCTATTTCATATCCAAAAGTCATGTTTTATGCTGAAACAAACAGAACTGCAAACACTCAAACTTCCATGGCTGTCTGCTAGCAGATTCCACCTCAATAATTTGACATTGGAAAAGAACATGAACAGAATCAGGGAAATCCCATTAAACTTATTAGGAAGCCAATTCCAAGTAGAATTCATGCTGATTTTGAGGTGGAATCAGCCTCAATATCAGTTTGATTTCTGCTTGGAATGCACTAGGCCTTACTGTCCCTCTTAGTACAAGAACACAAGAAGATGGAGGACTCCGACAACAACATGATGGCTCTCGAAGTACCAAGTGTTGAATAACAGGGAAAGCGAGCCTGGAATGTCTTTTGCAGTTGTAGTTTATGACTCCAGGTTTACAAGCAAATTCCCTCCAGTTACTGAAGCGATATATATCACCCTTCAGTTATATGAGGCTAACGCTGCAGGCCAAGATATATTAGATTTCAATAGATTCCATTCTGAAGCATCTCATTAGGACAAGGTTTGGATTATTTTGCAGGGCACAGACTTGTTATACAAGTTTACTTACGGCCAATTGGAATATTTACCCAACTGGACACTAATACAACATGGACCCTTGACTAACAGTAGCTTTTAGAAAAGCAATGCATACTGTTGCAATAACAATTTCTATTTCCTCTATAGGATGTCTCAGGTTAAGCATAGCTATAGCAAATATGCAGCGTTGGAAGGAAGTCATGGTCATGCTCTTCGTACTGATATATACTACACACAGCATGTACGGAAGTGTCCTCAATAGAGAAGAAAACACTAGAAAGATATCACTGTCTTATGTCGTCGTCTTCCCCCTCCTCTCTTCTAGCTACGTTGCCTGGCCTCAGGACCATGATGGCACCACTAACTATAGAAGAGCTGGCGTTGTGCGAACACAATGCTACTGGATAAAGATCTTCTGGTCTATTGTAGCTGTGCCCTGTATAATATATAACCAAATCTACTCTATTTGCTTGAGGAGACACCAGAGCCGCACACATGTACCTTACTCATCGTCCAAGTATATCGTAATAGCTACAGGAAACGCGTTGATCCAAAAGAGAGAGCGCAGTTACAAGTACATGGAACATCTGTTAAGCCGTAACCATTTTGCTTTATTACCTGCACTGAAGTCTATATCTACCAGGATTGGACTATAAAGCGTATTAAGCAACTTCAAGGTATCAAGGTGTTCCTACTCGTACAGTGTCCACTATTCCCCCTGCCATATGGACTTCTAAAACGTTAGTACAACCAAGATGCATTGTTATATTGTGTTAATACATACACTGTAAATTCTTACTCCAGATGAGAACCTCTACCTATAGAAGCTCACCTCAACAGTGAATCCTAGCTACACCCCTGGAACCAATGTCAGCTAGCATCGTCAATATTAAAAAAGCAGGTTGACAGTGTGTAGGGAAGTAGAATACAGATCTCAGTAAGTTTCTTTAAACACAACTTCATCTTACAATAAAATAAAAAATTATTATCCGGCTTTGACACAAAGTCTCGAAGACGAGGAGCAGTTACGTCAATCCAGAATATCAGAAATAAGGAATGTAAAACATCCCACTGTACTACATCACCGGCTGCCCTGGTATTGCTATAGACAATAGTTTCCATGACTCCGTATGTTACAGTCCAATAAATGCTAAATTGCTTTACCCTACAGAAGGGCTGGAGTGCGGCGGCTGTCATCATCAACAGCACAATCTGGAATTTGACAGCCATAAAATGTAATAGTATTCATTGCTTTTCACAACCCAATACCAGTAGAGACTCCGCTTGTAAAGAAGAATGTATCACGGATATATAGTTAAAGGAGAATTGAAAATCCGGCAGCCGACAGGGGCAATTTGATAAGGAGTTGGCACTTACCTCTCCCTGTGCCCATGGTGAGCGGCAGGACTGGCCTCAGGACATCCCGACTGCCTGTCCCAGCTGATGGACTGGCTGCTCAGCCAGTCAGTTACTAGGGCGGGACGCGTAGGGCGGGAAAGGTAAGTTTTCACTTCTTATCAATTTGCCCTCTGCCTATGCCAGCTGCCAGATTTTCAAATTCCCCCGACTTCTTTAATGCCATGATCACACTTACATCTTAGTTATTGGCTATAAAAGCCAGTATATATATAATATAACTGGAGCCTAACAAATCCCATTGACTTACATGGCATTCGTTGTTTTGATGACAAATATACAGCAAAAATACCTAATCTCCCCGTCGGGACTGCCAATGAAGCCTCAAAGTAGTGACACAAACTTATGGTACATTATGTAATTTAAGAAGCACACTGATGCCAAAGGTAGGTGACCCTTCCCATCTGTTAAAAAATGGAAGGAATGGTAATAAAAATTTTAGAAATATTCTGATCTTCAGAAAAATTCCAATTATTTATTCTGCTATAGCCAACTTTATCCTTCATAAAGGGGTTTACCATCTTAAAATCTTAAATTCAATAAGACCTCTTTGAGAAGACCACCCAAGGTTGCATTGAAAAATGGTCTAGAGGGATGATCTTTTCAAAGAAGATGGCCAGAATGCATTAGGTATGATGGAACAAAATCTAGGTTAGAAAGAGGTGGTCTATTGGAGAGGGTTGGCTTGGCTCAAAGGTTTAACATAATATAGAAGTGAACATTGGTGTTCCAGATTTTAGGCGCTTGTAGGCAGGGGCTGGCTGGCAAATTTTAGCCCGGGGGGCAAGCACACAGCACTGGCCCATAAGTAGCAGGCTGGCGGCCCATCCTTTAAGGACCACTCTGGCCCTTACCTATAACATCTTCGTCATTTGTGACCAAATATCCTACTGTGCCCTGTGAAGGGATCAGAAGTCACTTTCCTGTATAAGTCTATGGGGCGGCTCAGCGATGACACGGAACGTACCCATAGACAGATGCAAGGAATGCTGGGTGACCTCTATCGTACTGAGTATATGATGCTGGAAAGCTGGGTGACCTTCATCAAACTGAGTATAAGATGCTGTGAAAGCTGGGTGATCTCCATCATACTGAGTATAAGATGCTGGAAAGCTGGGTGACCTCCATCCTACTGACTATAAGATGCTGGGAAAGCTGGGTGACCTCCATCCTACTGACTATAAGATGCTGGGAAAGCTGGGTGACCTCCATCATACTGAGTATAGGATGGTGAGAAAGCTGGGTGACCTCCATCCTACTGACTATAAGATGCTGGGAAAGCTGGGTGACCTCCATCATACTGAGTATAAGATGGTGGAAAAGCTAGGTGACCTCCATCCTACTGACTATAAGATGCTGGGAAAGCTGGGTGACCTCCATCATACGCAGTATAAGATGGTGGAAAAGCTGGGTGATCTCCATCATACTGAGTATAAGATGCTGGAAAGCTGTGTGACCTCCATCCTACTGACTATAAGATGCTGGGAAAGCTGGGTGACCTCCATCATACTGAGTATAGGATGGTGAGAAAGCTGGGTGACCTCCATCCTACTGACTATAAGATGCTGGGAAAGCTGGGTGACCTCCATCATACGCAGTATAAGATGGTGGAAAAGCTGGGTGATCTCCATCATACTGAGTATAAGATGGTGAGAAAGCTGGGTGACCTCCATCCTACTGACTATAAGATGCTGGGAAAGCTGGGTGACCTCCATCATACTGAGTATAAGATGGTGGAAAAGCTGGGTGACCTCCATTATACTGACTACAAATACAAGATGCTGGGAAAGCTGGGGTTTCTGTATTTTTTTTTACAATAGTTTATATCACTGCTGTGGTCCTGTGGGTATAGGCATTCCTCTTTTTAGAACACCCCCCTCGTGTGTGCACCCCCCATTAGTAAAAATAATAATAAACAAAACAACAAACACACATACTTATATGTATCCTCTATGTACTCCTGTATATATGTATCCTCTATGTACTCCTGTATATGTCTCTTCCTGTATATATGTCCCCTCTATGTACTGCTGTGTATGTCTACTCCTGTATATATGTGTCCTCTATGTACTGCTGTGTATGTCTACTCCTGTATATATGTATCCTCTATGTACTGCTGTATATATGTATCCTCTATGTACTGCTGTGTAGGTCTCCTCCTGTGTGTGCGTATATACATATATATATATATTCACGAGGGAATATGCAATGCAGGAAAATTTGGATCAGTGTAACTATATATATATATATATATATATATATACACATATATATACACATCATCTATATACTTCTGTATATATGTCTCCTCTATGTACTACTGTATATACTGTATGTATCATCTATATACTTCTGTATATATGTCTTCTCTATGTACTCCTGTATATATGCATACCCCCCAACTTTTGCTGGGGGGAAAGAGGGACATAGCCACGCCCATAACTGCGCTCTATGACCCCATAGCCACATCATCTATTACCATTATATAAGTAACAAATATTATCACCACTCCTTCACCACATAGTTACTTATACCACCATACCACTGGTGCCTCCATCTAGGTAGGGTGTAGTAGTGGAGGTATAGTGAATAAGGGGTGTAGTAGTACAGGTAAAGATGAGGGGTGAGGTAGTACAGGTATAGATATGGGGGGTATTAGTAATACAGATGAGGGGCATTAGTAGTAGTAGTACAGGTAAAGATGAGGGGTATGGTAGTACAGGTATAAATGAGGGGTGTATTAGTAGTACAGATGAGGGGGATTAGTAGTACAGGTACAGATGTGGGCTGTAGTAGTACAGGTAAAGATGAGGGGTGTAGTAGTAATACGGGTATAGCTGAGGGGTCACTGGGGGAAACTGGGGCAGCTGGGGGTGACTGGGGGAGCTGGGGGTGACTGGGAGAGCTGGGGGTGTACGGGGCAAACTGGGGGAGCTGGAGGTGACTGGGGCAAACTGGGGGAGCTGGGGGTGACTGGGAGAGCTGGGGGTGTACGGGGCAAACTGGGGGAGCTGGGGGTGACTGGGAGAGCTGGGGGTGTACGGGGCAAACTGGGGGAGCTGGGGGTGACTGGGAGAGCTGGGGGTGACTGGGAGAGCTGGGGGTGTATGGGGCAAACTGGGGGAGCTGGGGGTGACTGGGAGAGCTGGGGGTGTATGGGGCAAACTGGGGGAGCTGAGGGTGACTGGGAGAGCTGGGGGTGTATGGGGCAAACTGGGGTTGACTGAAGGGGGACTGTGGACAGTTGGAGTTGACTGAAGGGGGACTGGGGCAGACTGGGGATGACGGAGGGGAAATGGGAAAGACTGGGGGTGACTGAGGGGGACTGGGGCAGACTGGGGGTGATTGAGGGGCACTGAGGCAGACTGGGGGTGACTCTAGGGGGACTGGGGCAGCTGGAGGTGATTGGGGCAGGAGTGCACATAGCCCTCCTCCTCTTCCTCTCACCCTGGCACACAAGTTCCCCTCCCGGCCACACATGCAGGTCCCCGGTCTTTGAAGGAGGCCGCAGGGACTGTAGTGGTGATATCACCACTACAGTCCCTGCGGCCTGCTCCAGAGACCGGGGACCTGCATGTGTGGCCAGGAGGGGGGCAGGACGTGATATTTATAGCTCGGGCAGGTCAGTTGCGGCTCTGTTAGGCGGACTGCCCGACCGCCCTGCACCTCACCTCCGGCCCGACACTCCACGCACCGCCATAAGCCCGCCATGCACCTCACCTCCGCGCCGCCCGCTTGACCTGCACCTCTTGCCCGGCCGCCAACCCGACAATCCATGCTGCTCCGCCTGCAATGATTTTTTGTGAAAATTTAATTTAAGATTTTTACAAAAATCTAATCGATTCTAACCTTCTGGGCGAATTAATTTGTTTACTCACCCAGCCCTAATTCCTCTGTATGTCTCCTCTTGTATATATGTATCCTTCATGTACCCCTGTATATATGTCTCCTCCTGTATATATGTATCCTCTATATACTCCTCTGTATGTATCCTCCTGTATATATGTATCCTCTATATACTCCTCTGTATGTCTCCTCCTGTATATATGTATCCTCCTGTGTAGGTCTCCTGTATATATGTATCCTCCTGTGTAGGTCTCCTGTATATATGTATCCTCTATGTCAGGGATAGGGAACCTTGGCTCTTTAGCTGTTGCAAAACTACAACTCCCATCATGCATGGACAGCCTATGGCTGCCCAGGTATGATGGTAGTAGTAGTTCTGCAACAGCTGGAGGGCCTTGGTTCTCGCCCCCTGCCCTATGTCCTGCTGTGTAGGTACCTGGCTTCCTGCAGACACCATCTTCTCTGTCTTCAGGCTCTTCTAGCCCAGACACAGGAGAACCAGCTGGGAGGAGAGAGCGGCCTCTGGTGGCCGGAGGAAGATACTGCGTACAGCAGTTTGCTTTTTACCATAAGCCTCATAGGCTTATAGAAAGCATAATGGCCATGAAGGGGGCGGGGCTTACCGTCATGGGGGCGGGGCTTCAGCGACCGCTTCCAGCACAGACCGGATCCACAGCACAGCCACAGGTAAATATGACTGAAGAGGGCGGGGCTGTAAGCAGGGGAGGCACTGAGGACTCCAGCCAGCTGTCAGCAGCCAGGCGGCCCTGACAGCTGGGGGAAGACCGGCCCAGGGGGCATGTGCCCCCCTGCCCCCCGGCCCAGCCCGCCCCTGCTTGTAGGCCCATGTCTAACTTTTTAGTCTCTGCACAAGGCCTTATCCAAAGATTTAAAAAAAAAACTTGCTGAGGACAACCAGAAAATATAAAACACATACTCACCTACCAAAGTCCCCCAGGGCTCCTACTGTGATGTCAGTTGGTACCCCTTATCTAAAACTATTTCCTACTTCAGGGATGTACGCTTCATGGCAATGATTGTCTGCTCAGCCAATGACTGAGTGAGGTAGGACACTGCAGACAGTGACTGGCTAAGTGGTCCATTGTTGTGGTGAAGTAGGAAGTAGCCAAAGCTGTTGGGGGACCAGATTATGTTACAGTAGGGGTCCCGGTGGGCTGAAGTAGATGAGTATATGTTTTTCTGTTTTCAGGTTCCCATCAGCAACATATCAAGTTTTTTTTTTTTTTTAAGTCTCTGGATAACCCTTTCAAAGGAGGTTTCCGAGCAAATGGATAATTTCCTTTAATGCCTCCCCATGCCATAAAACAATAAAGGAGCCTTTGCCAACACCCCTTACTGTGCTGAAGCTCCTGCTATCCCACCTTCTGGTCACTCTGCCTTAACGGAGGGAGCATAGCCAGGCCTGAAAGATGTGATGGGAAGATGCAGGAGAACAAGGAGGTAAGTAGAGGCTCTTTTATGGTTTTATGGCAAGGGTGGCAGTAAGGCAAGCTTTCTGTTTTTTTCAGGAAATCCCTTTAAAAGGGATTATCTTAAGACAACCTAAAAGAGCATATAGACGAAATATGGGGTGTGATGCAATTGTAACAACCTTGTCCTTGTAAAGATTCCTAAATTCTTCTTGGATAGGTGGTCATAAAAGAGTATGTACATGTAATGTCTTTAGCAGAGTTATATCTTGAAGAGAGCTTGGAGACTCCTCCCTCAGACCATACTTTGCACTGAAGTTATCTGTAAGAAGGTCATGTGACCAAACTTCTTGAATCCTTGACATGTGACCACTGAGTGTTTTAATACTTACTATAGTATATACAGTTTTGGCTATGTTTAGCAGTATGACAAAAAGAATTAAAGGGGTAGTGCGGTGCTAAGAAATTATTCACAAAATAACACACATTACAAAGTTATACAACTTTGTAATGTATGTTATGTATGTGAATCGCCCCCTTCCCCGTGTTTCCCGACCCCCGTACGTGGACCCGGAGGTGTAGTGTACCATACATACCTGACGCGTGTCGTCCCCGTCCCCGATCGTCTGTCAACGACGTAATCTTCGGGAGGCCGGCCGAATTGCTGCAGCCGTCCCTGATGCCGGCCCCCCTCTGCCGCCTCATAACTATGCTCAGCCGCGATTGGCTGAGCACAGTTATGCTCAGCCAATCGCGGTTGAGCAGCTGATGACGCGGCACACGTCCACAGTTATGCTCAGCCGCGATTGGCTGAGCATATTTATGCTCAACCAATCGCGGCTGAGCAGCCGATGACGCGGCAGAGGGGGGGCGGCATCAGCAACGGCTGCAGCGATTTGGCCAGCCTCCCGAAGATTACGTCGTTGACAGAAGATCGGGGACGGGGACGGCGTGCGTCAGGTATGTATGGTACACTACACTTCCAGGTCCACGTGCGTGGGTGGGGGAACACGGAGAAGGGGGAGATTCACATACATAACATACATTACAAAGTTGTATAACTTTGTAATGTGTGTTATTTTGTGAATAATTTCTTAGCGCCGCACTACTCCTTTAAAGTACAGACACGTAACTTACAATAGCCAGACACAATTTAAAATATTCCTCAGACACACAACATCTATAGAATGATAGTAGGTGAGATACGGGTACTAGGACACTGCACCAAACAAGGATGGCACAATGCCCCTGTAACTCCATATCTCTGTCTACAGAGATACTCCTCTACGCTGTTCTCAGTTGTACCGTTTCACTGCCAAATCACCCTTGTACTGTACTTCCAGACTCAGAAAACATATGGCGCATCAGTCAACCTCTTAGATTTTCCTTCTGTGTTCTGAGACACCTCTGCCAGATTCTTTAAATCTTCCCGTCATGTTTAGTTACATTTTCTCACATTGTATAACATAAAATGGGAGAAATGGCACGCTGACAACAGAAAAACAGGTGAGCAAAGTGAGCCAGAACACTTAAAAACTCCCTACATCTCTTATAATCTACTTACATGAATGTTTATTGATATGATCCCATTACCATTAATCTAAAAGCGGGAGAGAGGTCTGTCGGTCTTTAGCAAGGAGCAGCTGCAGACAACTCCACTGTTCAATATAGAGAGTACACTGCTTAACTCAAGCTAAAGACAGGCACCCCTATTCAGCAACAGAAAATGCCCTAAGGGTTAAATAATCCTGCAATGCCTTAAAGGGGTACTCCGGGCCGGGGGGTATTTTTGAGGATCACTGGTGAGGGGGTGGAAATTGAAGTCGGAGGTCACTTACCACCCCCGTTCCAGCGCCAGTGATTGGCACCCGCGCTGGAACGGGAAAGGTAAGTGACCTCCAGCTTCAATTTCCACCCCCTCCCCGGCGATCCTCAAAAATACTCCTGGCCCGGAGTACCCCTTTAAAAGTACACATGTAGGGAAAAAGGAAAACAACTAGTGTGCCTACACTGTCATGGATCTGCTGAAGAGAAGTTCCTGAAACGCGTTATCTGAATAAACTGCTTATTTGTTCTATGACTACGTCCCCTATCATCTTTTGGGTAGTAGTCCTGGACGAGCCTATCAGCGCCTGATCTACACTGGACATCCTGCTTGTTGGGACCTCCCGCAGCAACTCTTTACACTGTCATGTAAGGAACCTTTGCAAAGTTTGTATTTTCTTAGCTCTGCTGTATGTGCTGCGGACTGTCCTTCTCCCTACTTCATAGTCACTTTGTCTACAAGACTATTGGCTAGCCACACTTGTCCGGTCTCCTCACAATGCAGCAAGAGAAACTACCTGCTTGAATCAGTGCTGATGCTGCCGCGATCACAGGACCTTTGTTAGATGGAAAATTCTTTCTACAGACAGATTGCAATTCACTGTTTAGGACCAGTGATGGGGACCCTTCAGTCCTCCAGTTGCAAAATTACAATTTCCAGCCGGAGGGCCAAAGGATATCTATCCGTGAATTCAAATGTTCTACTAGTACTTAAAGGGGTTATCGAGCAAAAAATCTTTTTCTTTCAAATGAACTGCTTTTAGAAAATTACATAGATTTGTAATTTACTTCTATTAAAAAATCTCAAGTCTTCCCATACTTATGTCATGCAGGAAACGTTTTATTTTCAGTCTGATACAGTGCTCTCTACTGACCGAGTCTCTGGCCGAGACAGGAACTGTTCAGAGCAGTACAGGTTTTCTATTAGGATTCATAGAAAACCGAGACAGAGTTCCTGTCTCGGCCAGTGATGTCAGCAGAGAGCACTGTGTCAGACTAAAAATAATACATTTCCTGTAGGACACACAGCAGCTGATAAGTACAGAAAGACTTGAGATTTTTTAATAGAAGTAAATTACAAATCTATATAAATTTCTGACACCAGTTGATTTAAAAGAAAAAGATTTTCGCTGGACAACTCCTTTAAAGAAATCATACTGGTGTAGAAAGTTTTACAGGCAATGCCCCCTGGAACATCATTCTCTTCTAGAAGGAAGGGAATTGTCACTTCGGTCTCAACTCTCGGTAACTGCCAATACTAACAGCCAAACTGGAGACATCTGTAGGCAGAACTGTTTTAGAGTTATGAAGAGTAATGTTTCAGGAAGAACCAGTACTGTACAAATAGAGTGAACGAATCTTCCAAACTGAAATTTGTTCTTAACTTTGCTAGTGCTAAGTTCGTCTCCAATCCACTCATCCAGTCACTGACTGAGACGGGACAGCGCTGTGACTAGTTATTTTTGTGTAATTGCTCCATATGGTTAGCGATGAGCGCAACTCAAGCACGTTCGAGTCTGCCGTAAGGCATTTGACTACCGGTGGCTAAAGAAGCTTAAAGAGGACCTGTCACCCCCCTTGCCGGGGTGACAGGCTCCCAAACCCCCGCTGGAGCACCCTATACTCACCTGATCCTGCCGGGTCCCGCTTCTGGAGGTGGTCGGGTGACCGAGATATGAGCGCCCGAAGCCCACGCGCGAGCTCCTCAGATGACAGGCGGGTCCGACGCTCCGTCATTCTCTATGAGTGTTGGACTCATCTGAGGAGCGCGCGTGCCGGGCTTCGGGCGCTCATATCTCAGTCACCCGACCACCTCCAGAAGCGGGACCCAGCGGGATCAGGTGAGTATAGGGTGCTCCACCACGGGGTCGGGAGCCTGTCACCCCGGCACGGGGGTGACAGGTGCCCTTTAATGCAGCCCTAGGGAGTCTGGAAAAACATGGATATAGCCTATGGCTGTATCCATGTTTTCCTGGACTATCTAGGGCTGCAGCCAACTTCTCCAGCCACCGGTAGTCAAATGCCAAATGACTGGACTCGAGCGTGCCTGAGTTGCACTCATCTCTATATGTGACATCATATGAGTTCAGAAAAACACTTAAAGTGATGTACCTGATGGTACATTCTTTTAAATGTAATCCATGTGCCTAACGTAAAGGTCCTGAAGGCCGTGTCGCCACTACTACCCCGGGACACGCATAATAGTAATTGACATATATTATAGATAATACTTTCAACATGGCTGATATTGTGTGATATAAATTTAATCTTATGGTGTACAGTTCCAGCACACTACCCATGCTTAGTGCAATGTGGATGAATGCCCCTGTGTTCATAGAGTTCTCCCCAATGCCAAGGGCAGATGCCAATACTGTCTGCTGCTAATCCTGCCAGTCTAACGAAAGCAAATACTGTATCATTTGCCAAAGCGTGTGAGAGAGGAAAGCTAGTATTAGAATCCATGAAAAGCTACTGAGTTTCTCCATCAGTGTTTCCAAAACATTTGCCAGTTTGCAATAAAATGCATAAAAAATTGTGTAGCCCACCCAAAGGTGTGATTGGCAGAGAGAATAGTGTATTCCTTAGAGCTGATCTCAGAGGCATCCCTCAAATGCAGTTTATAATTGTAATTATTATTTTGTATTTTAAATTTTTAGGTATTATGTGTATCCTATGCAGAGTATCATTGACAGAGTATCATTGTTTTTTCAAGCAAGGTACTTGAGAAAGGCCTTGCTATGTTACATGGGACAAAACGTGTTGCACCCTATAACCTAAACTGATACTGTCACCCCCTTTCTGTATGAAGACGTCTCTACACCGCTAAAGGACTAAATTCTGCCGTTTTCATACTTTACTTTATAATAGATTTCTTGGTGCTTGGTCTAGTAAAAAATGTTTTTTTTTTGTTTTTTTTTTATTGTTGGTGGAATGTGCCACCTTGGTGGGGCTTCACGGCCACTGTGCCACTTCACCTGCCCACATCTGTACCATTAGCCCCTCCTCCTGAGTCTAGGCCCTGCCCCCTCAGCATTCATATGTCTAGGCACCCTCCCTTCTGGGTCGGCCGTCCAATGACCACCGAGGTGACTGGGCCTAAATGCTGCTGACATCACAGAGGGATCTATGGCGCTGAAGTAGGTTCCAAAGGGGTTAATCAAAGTAATCAATGAAAATAAATAAATATAAGGGACAACCTAATAACTAATAACCATAACCTAATAATTGTTAAAATATTTAAACCCCTTAGTGAGGTCACTAATGGGCCTTATTCCGACCCATACGCCATTTTACATCGGGTTAGATGTGGGGCTCCCGTACCCGGATCACAAGAGCTCGGTTGTCAGTATGGCAGCTGTTCTCCCGCTGTAACTATCCACAGTGGAGGTTTCTTTGTTGTAGCTATAAGATGATACGATTCTTTTTGTGTTTAAAGAATATTGCAGTGGGTGTTACTGCTGAAACCCGCTCTTATCAAGAGATACAGCCGGGAAGAGACTGCGGCAGCCTGAAAATTCACTCCCCGTCCATATCTACAATACTGCTTTGTCCGTCAATGGAAGACTATGAGACTACTTTGATGGTCAGAGCAGGCGGCTGGGGAGTAAATCGCATGACTGACGCTCTCTTTCCCTGACTAGATCTACCGATCAGTGAGGCCCAGTGGGATCAATAACGTTTACATGTCTGATGGCATGTCAAAAGGTATTTTTAGTGACCAGTACTCTTTAAGGATGGGTTCACACTACCGAATCCACAAGGATAAGTTCCAGCGGATTCCGTCGCTCGTTCCCTCTCACGGCGCTTGTGCCATAGACACTATATTATGGCTGGGCCGATTCCAGCTTCCGCCGAAAGAGTTGACATGTCAATTCTTTTGGCGGACGACGGAATAGGCCCGGTTATAGAATGGTGTCTATGGCAGGGGTGGAGATGCGCTCCACCGTGAGTGGGGAAGAGCGACGGAATCCGCCGGAACTTATCCGCACAGATTCCATAGTAAGAACCCATCCTAAATCTGTGAAAGCAGATTTTTCCTTAAAACTCATTTCTGTTATTTTTCCGGCTGGAGCTTTATGGCTAACATTTCAGTGCCGGTCGGGTCACTAAAGTGGTTGACATTCCACAAAGGTTTCCCTACCTTTGGGGACAGATATAATTGCAGAACTTTTGCGCCTGTGATATTCAATCTGGTGCAGCACGTCAGTAAATTGTAACCGATAGGACAGAATGGCAGGCGCTTCAAAACAACCTATACAATACGATAATCATGTGTCAAGTATCTCTTGTAACTTTCTCAATTCTATTGTTTACTGTAGAACGATCATTAAAATTGCCTCTTCTATGAATGTGAGATTATACCGCTCGCTGAGCCCCGGCGAGCTACAGTGACATTAAAGAGAGTCTGTCAAGGCAAAGACAATAGTCTTTAATGTGAAGCAAAATGACTTATTTAATGGTTATTTTGACTTTCCTTCTTCTACTAAAAGAGTTTCGGAGACAATAATAAAGAAGAAGTTACTTGCAAATCTGCATAAAGTATACAGCAAATCTCGGTACTGTTTAGTAGCGTGTCCCAATGGTCGGGAGACCAAAGAGGAACTGGAATGACAGCAAGAGGAGCACATAGGTTAAGATCCGCATGAAGGGATCATCATATCAGAAGAATTATGATCCATTGGACATCACATATTAAGCCTACGGCATTGAACGGTGTCTACTTAAACCATCAGAAGATTCTTGCACAATTTTTGGTCAACTGGCAGACATCCAGCTACAGGCGTTCCATAGACTTCAAGCCACCTCTCAAAGGCTAATATGGAGCAAAGCCACATAGCAATAGTGATGGGAATTGAGCTATAATAATGAGTCCTGCTTTTGTCTTGGATGGAGATTGGTCTAGAGACGCCGTAAAGAAGCTTCAACACAATGGATCAACTCCTACAAATATTGTGTGGGTGGCATATTGTACAGGTACACTAAGAGCGGAGCATTACATAAATTTGGTCATGGAATCCATGGTACCGCCATTTCGGATCTTGAATATTTGCGTGCCCATATGTATTTAGCGAGGCAGAACGTTCCTCAGATGGCCATTAATAACCTCAGTGATAGCATGGCGAGGCTCGTACAGTAAGGGCCTGTATTCCTGTACATAGCAGAGATGCTTTGAATATTTCATTCACATTTCTCATCATTTTCATATCCCTACATTTATGTCATTTCCGTAATTTCACAACTTTTCCCTCTTGGTGTTGCAATTTCAATGTTGGAGTGTATATTATAGATGAGCGTGACTCGAGCATGCTCAAGTCTCATTATTCTGCATTTGAATACCGAGTCCTGGAGTCCTGGAAAGCACAAATATAGCTATAGGCTGCAGGTTGTATTCATGTTTTGACTCCCTAGGGCTGCATCCGACTTCTTTAGCCACCAGATTCGCACTCATCTCTAGTGTATATATGAAGTTTAGTTGTATCACAAGACACATAACATCATAGAAATCATATTTTATGAAATTGCAAGACACATAACATCATACATATCATATATTTTATGACATCACAACAAACATGACATCATGGCCCCCACATGACATTTCATAACAACAGTCCCCATGATATCATAGACATGGTGAAGAAGATTTTCTCTAGGCGATAAATTTACATCCAGAAACCATTGGGTTAAAGGGGAGCTATCAGCAGGTTAGACAAACCTAACCTACCGATAGCCCCCTATTGTGCATGGGGCGCGGAGGAGGAAGGCATGTCTCTTACCTTCCTCCTCTGCACAGTTACCGTGCTGTTAGCAGTTTACTCCTCATCTGGAGCACCGTTAGGAGCACAGTGATCCTAATGGTGCTCTGGACCGAAGATTACACTGCTAACACAACGGGATCCGGTTCAAAATAGGTGGCTATCAGCAGATAAGATTTATCTAACCTGCTGATAGTTCCCCTTTAAGCAGATATCTACAACTGTGTACAGTAAATATATCTCTGAAACATCTCAGAATTTCTCTTTTATGACCCAAGTTATAAAAGAAGACATGTTGGGCTCAGTAATATTTTTAGAAATTCTCAGCAGTATGTATAGAAATGGTTTCCGTCTTCCAGGTCTCGGGAGCCTTTGTCTTAGCACATTGCCTATAAATACATAGAAGGCTTGAGATGAAGCTGCACACAGGATCCCTCCAGAGAGCTGCAGCTTCCTCGCTAATAACAAGAGTCATTTGTACCACCCCAAATATTAGACACATCCATATTTCATACAGCTCAGTGACCGGGGGGAGATGTATCTCTGCATCAGGGTCTCCTATCTGGCTCCTCTGTTTTAGTATGCAAGCAGAGAGCTTTATATCACTCCCAGATGGGCCTTGTAATTAGTATCTAATGTTACATATTACAGAGCGTGACATGTGCTGGAACAAGAGGTCAGTGCCCCCATCGCTGAGGGCTGGCGGCCTCCGGGGTAATGTAAGGAAGCATAATCTCTCTGAGCGCCATTAACAGACAAAGTGCTGGATTCCGATGTAGAGAGAATTATCTTAACCTAGTCTAATATTACCGCCTTAAAAATCCAAGGAACATGGATAAGATAAAAGGACCAAGCGTGTGCAGAGGAATGATCCAGCACTCCAGGGCCAAGTGTAAAAAAAAACATATATATCTAATAAAACCATTCACATCGAATAAGAAAAGCTTGCAAATGTGTGTACGTCGTTGGGGGTCTGTGTATCGGCATTTACAGCTTGAAAATGTCATATTGTAAATGGTTAGAGTTCTTGACTTTTATCGAAGAACTCAAGAACCTCAAGAAATTATTTGAAAAATTTTAAAACATTTGTCCGAAATTTTGGTCACGGATGATCGTCTTTTTTCCTAGCCGACCTCGGAGAACATTATATGGGCACATGGAATGTTTATAGCCTATAACCAGTCTCTCTAGGGAAAAACAAAAAAAATAAAATTATAAGGAATTAATGGTTCCTGGCACCAGACCTCCACCCATAAAAACGTAATCACTATAACACAGCCGTTTTTGGACATCATAGTTACACTTTTAATGTTTTTTTTGTGTTTCCTTTCTCAATGTCTACAGATAGCTCTGTAATGGAATCATGATGGCCTGTTCTAAAGATAGAACCTAAAAAAAACCTTCAACTTTTATTCGCCCATCCCCCCCCCCCCCTCAAAAGAATGATGTCTGACTGGGATTCCTTGGAAGGTCTGTGGTTGGGCCTCATCCAGCCATTGTCTTATTTCATTGTCTGTTTTTCATATGTCTATTGTTTTACAATGTTGGAAAATATTGAGAGGGAGAGATAAGTTGTCAGATGTTTGGGCAATTGTCAGCCATAGGCCGCGCATCGTTATTACACCTAGCAATGTGCGGATGACTACTAATGATTGCCCAAACACCCAATGATTTTAGGTCCGAACCTAAAACAACGATCAGCCGATGATCGTTGTCATCGGCTGATCGTTGACGCTATTACATGGAGTGATATCACTCCATGTAATAGGGCCCTTAGTCTCTCCTTAAGATGGGACGTGATCTTGCCAGAGAAGATTGTAGGGAGTAGCTTGGGATCTCACTGGTTCTGCTAAAAGAAAATCCCTGAAACCTTAAGTCTAAAGCCTGCGGAGAGTTCCTACTAATAATTAAAATTCAAGGCCTCCCCCTGACTGGTCCTAATCTACTAGAAGACTGATTACTTTATGCTTTGCACCCCGTTACTAGAAACATTACCAGTGAGACAAATAGATATTGGATCTAGCACCACTGGGATTCTCTGCTACTTCAGAAGATTTTCGTGAAGATTATAGAAAAGGACACTCACTGTTATCCAATCATATATCAGGTAATTCAACCCCCATAAACTAATTGTGATACATGTCCATTGAGGCTATGTGCACACTGAGGAATTCAGATGGAACCTCCGTCTCAGGATTCCCAGCTTGCGTCCGCTCGCGGACTGCAGCGGGCGCGCGCGTCTTTGCCCATGTCATAGACTCCATTCTATGCACGGGCGGACTCCTTCCTCCGTCCAAAGAATGAACTTGATCATGGAATGGGCACGAGGGACGGATTACGCGCTGGTCTAAATTACTCAGTGTGCACATACCCTAAGATGGCAAGCAGGGGCTTTCTAGGTGGCTATAACTCATAAAAGAATTGCACATAGACACACTTTTGTTGACCGAAGGGATAGAATAAAGTCAACTATTGCATAGTATATACAGCATCTTGATCTACAAGCTTGGCCCCTGCTACCGCTACATATAGGGGACAACAACACCATTTTATGATCATCCTGTTATTGCTACCATATGTCATAACAGGGTAATTGTAGACATATGGAATAACAAATCGGGCAATGATGGCTTTTGAAATGAAGGTTGAAATTCTTGGAATTAGAGTATGAATATATCTCTACATATAGGACTGGAAAGAGTTATACATCCTGCAGTAAAGTAAACATGGAAGCTGTTAATCCTATAATGACTGGGGAGAGATAAAGGTTATTATATCAGTATTAGTGATGAGCGAATAGTGAAATATTTGAATACTCGATATTCGTGCGAATATCTCCCGAATATTCGAATATTTGATCGAATATTCGATCCCATTAAAGTCTATGGGAACAAGTATTCGATTATTGAAAAACATCTATTCGATCACTTGGAGTTAAAAACCGGAAGCTGGGGAATCTGAACACTTATTGAATATTTATCAAATATTCTGCGAACTGTTCAATAATATTCGATAGATCGAATACTATTCGATCGAATATCTACTAGTCAGTATGCAATATCTGGCAAAATTTTTGTAAAAATAGATAATTGAATAATCAATGATACTTGAATAATCCTTGAATAATCAGTAGAAACAGGATTCTATGGGAACTAAAACAATAGGATGATCAGCTGTACTTGTTCTTCCAATGTTTCATGTACAGAGTCATGAAGTGTGTCTCCTAGGATATAGGTATGACAGGTTAAAGAGAAGCAACTAACCTGCCGATATGCCCCTATAGGGCACATGGTGCTGAGAATGAAGGTCATTTTCTTACTTTGATCCTCAGTGCCGTCTTTGGGAACCTTATAGTTTATTAGATATGTAAATTAAGTGTTTAAGTGCACTGGAGGCGGGACTACACTAATCGGCCCTGGTTGGCCCACCCTCCTAATGAATATTCTGCAGTGATAAGTGCCGGGTGACGTCACTGCTGAGCCCTTCACCAATATTTATTAGAAGGGCAGGACGGCTGGGGTGGAGGGTGGTAGTCCTGCCCTCCTAATAAATATTGGTGAAGGGCTTGGCAGTGACGTCACCTCCCAAAAATGGCAGGTAAGAAAATTACCTTCATATGGATGTTTGTCAAGAGTTCATGCATTTGGAAAAGAGTTGGGGGGAGGTCGAGGGTTAAGATACTGCCAGACACCTCTGATGGTGACTTTTCTCCTCAAAAACTAAAAGATTGAGCAAATGAAATTCAATGACCCATTTTTACTAATGTTTCTCCGCCAGAATTTTGGCTGAAAAAATGGCGCACAGGACTTTTCTCCACATTTATTATACATTTTAGACACTTTTCCGCCACTTTCCGCCACTTTTCTGCCTTGAACAAAATAGGGAGGGGGGGGGGGAGGAAGGAGGGGTATGCAAAAATGGGCTTGGTCTATTGCACCAAAAAATGCACCTGAATCAGGCTGAAAATTCTTGACTTCAAGCCAAGTACTAGATGGTGTAAACTTTGCACCAAAAAACTAGACAGTCTTTAAGTGAGACAGATTTATCAATTTAAAAAATTTATTTAAAGACTGTCTAGTCTAAGTTTGCACCTAGACAGTTTGAGTAAATGTGGGCCAATATGCCTGATCTTTCTTCCCCAAAATCATACTTTTGGTAAGAATTGGGACACCACTATACATATGCTTGGCCAGTCCTGCCAATTCATCAGGCCTGCCAAGGTTGGGAACCAAAGTGTAGTAGACTTGGTAATCTAGAGTGATAGGGTATCCTGGTAAGGAATCACATTTTTTGCAAAGTTCGGAACAAATATCGGTTCGGGAAGTTTGGTTTTCTCATGTCTATTCTGGACAAAGTTAATATTTGTCTCTCCAACAGATGGGTTCTGACATTTGCCACTGTATGGGCATAGGATTGAACTGAAACAAAAAGTACATAAGCTTTTCCAAGGGCTATGATGAACACAGCATAAAAGGAAAGCATGAACATTATCTCTGATGACATAGATTCCTATCATTCTCGTAATCGTTGACCATAAACACCATGTGGATGTACCTAAAATCCACTTTGTGGGACATTTAAAGGGTACTTCAGCAAAAATATTTTTCTTTCAAATCAACTGGTTTCAGAAAGTTATATAGATTTGTAATTTACTTCTATTTGAAATTCTCAGGTCTCACTACTGTATGTCAGCTGCTGTATATCATGCAGGAAGTAGTGTTTTCAGTTTGACAAAGTTCTCTCTGCTGCCACCTCTGTTCATGTCAGGAACTGTCCAGAGTAGGAGATGTTTTTTATGGGGAACTTCTACTTCTCTGGACAGTTCTTACCGGAGTACCCCTTTAAGAAGCAATTGAGGTGAATGCACAGGGGTACAAAAAAGTAGCTGGGCAGTGAAGTCAACGAACAATATAAATGGGTTGGAGGATCTATTTCCAGCTTAGGCTTCCACTGTAGAAGCTGATGATCGGTTTCATCACTCTATTTAGTGTATGGTGAATATTTAAAATGGCGGCTCAGGTAGTCCAAAAAGGAACCTAACAAAGTTATTGGGAAATTATGTATTTAGGTTGGGTTTCACTGTAAAATCTGCATCCTGTTAATGTATTCTGACAATAAACCGGCATTTGTCTTCTTCCTGTAATGTCCCTAGATGCTAAAACACCAAACATTAGCATAGTAAACTGCTACGATCAGAGCGAGCCATTTCCTTTTAATATTTAAATGATTGTCAAAACATTGTGTTATTCTGTGCAATTCTTTAATCTTCATTATGAAAACCCCCGGTGAGATTTATTACATTCAACACAAGTTCCATTAACTTCATACAACGAGAATATAGATGGAGCTATTTGTTTAAATGTTCCATAAAATGTGCATTTATTTCCCAAATAATAAATATTCTTTAACCTCACACGTATCCTGACAATTTCTCTTCAATAGACAGAATTGTTCTCTAAACAAACTTTGGAAAATGGGCTCCAGATAATGGTTCTCCTGGGACCATTTAAAAAATCAAGCCTTCAAAAAGTAAGAAAAGGGTCCTATATGTCCCATAACACCATCTCTAATTCCTGTAAAATCCAGGGAATGAACCGATCCCCATGGCATAAACTATCTATAGAAGTCCCTCGTTCCCCCGTCTGGGGTCTAGGTTAAAGTACTCAGCTGGCCCCAGGATTTCGATGCCCTAAGCCAGTCTGGTGTTTGAAGCCTTGGTTAAAATCAAAAGTTAAATTCACAGAAAAAGCTTAGAGATAAGGTTGCTAGGGGCTGAAACACCAAAAAGTAACTGCAAAAACAATAAAAAAAATAGTTAAATGATATAGAAATAAGTAGACAAGGTCAGAAACAAGGTTGGACAGAACCGAGATATGGTACAGTGGAGTAAGTTGGATTCTAGTTAAACCAGTCTATGGCGAGGTAATAGAGCTCGGACAAATCTAGGATCAGTTACCAAGATCAGTTACAATTTACTAAAAAAGTAGCCAGGTAACCATGGTCACAAAGGTTGGATCAGTAAAGATATAAGAAGAGGTACAAGCCCTTAAAGGAGTTTTCTGACCGTGAACATTTATGGCACATCCACATTGGGCCTAGATGTTTCCAAGGCTGCCCTGACCTCACCTGACTTCACCCCATTACTGCTCATAGCCCCTGGTACAAAGTCAAATACCATGTTGAGTCTCCATTACTAATTGACCATTCTGAGATAGTCATGCAGCTTCAAGGTAAAGCACCTGGATACCCTTGACTAGGCATAAAATAGATTTTGCCTGGTAGAGTTCTTATGTATTTTGACCCTAACCATGCCCCTAGCCATACTTTCCTATCGGCTTGTTCCTTTGGAGTTGTTGACTCATTGTAGTTTAAAAACTCTAGTTTCGACCCATGTCTAATCTTTGGTTATAGGTTCCTTTCCCTCAAATGGGAATACACATTGAAAGGGGTACTTTGTTGATTCTTTCCCAAACAAAACATCTCCTAAACACTGTCATTTCAACACCTCTCCCGCACTTCCATGCTGCTCCTGACGTCTGTTCGAAACTTTTCTAAATGTTCTTAGATTTTCAAGTTGGTGCCACCAAGGAAACTACATGTCCTGGCACTCAGCGCACCTCCTTTATTACTGCGCATGTGCACATTTGCGGGAGCTGGTACTGTATACCCATCACTTCATGGTGTCCCCAAGATCATTTGTGGGCCAGGTTAGCAAGCTCATTGTATAGCTTACCCGGCCCACAGAGATGAAGATTACATGTCCTCCATATACCACGGGATGTGAAGAGGGAAGAGCAGTGAGATGGAGAGGACTCTGATGGAAGTGTTTTCCACACAAAGAGGGGGTGACCGACATCAAAAGTAGGGAAACCATGCAGTACAGCTAATACATGTCTCTCACACATGGGGGGGGGGGGGTTAGGAAGGTGTATTGAGCTACTTCTCTAATGAGATCTATAACCCTTCTAACCTTTTAAAGCATATTAGTAGCATTAAGAGCACTTTAGTCGGCAAACTATGTCACCCTAACTTAGTCCCGTGTACCTTACTTAGATTTTAGATTAGAAAACTGGAAAGTTTCCCAAATTCAGGTTAAATCTCAATTCCCAATACATTCCCGAAACTGATCACTATCAGCACATAAAAGCAAATAAATATTTTTGAGGTCGTTGCTCCCTCTGTGAGGCCACATTCATTCCAACCATACTGTGGACGGCGACTGGCAGTGCTAGTAAAATATTACAGAATATATTTGTAATAAACATCTTGTATAAACCATACTATGTATTTGAGGTACTTGGCAGGACCTCTCCCATCCATTCCCTGGATTATGTGGGATTTTCTGTGGCATTCAAACTAGGAGACAAAATAAGTAAATACGTGAAAATGAAGTTGGAAAGTGCAAGCAAACATTTACTGCAAATGAGAAAATATCACTTTACATATAATCTATATCACAGTTGGATTTATTTTCTCTGTAGACAGAGAGTCTCAGATTGTCTTGGCATGAGTTTCCTTATCCCGTCCTGCAAAATGGGCACTTACCAAGCAATAGAACAGATCTGCTTTCTGGCATTGGGTTTGCATGATCTGACCCCTCCCCCCCCCCCCTCTTTTTTACTGAACTGACTTTTGTTAACACTCTGTAAAGGTCATTGAGGACAACTATACCTATATAGACATCAAACATACAGATGACAGTATACAGCCCTTGCCAAATGGTCCAATTTTATCAAGGTAAAAAGATTTGGTGAAGATCACAGTGGAACTGGGCCACCTCACCAGCTGGACCAACAAGAACTTTTACATCTGTGCTCCATGAACACAATTGATTAATACAATACCTTCTGGGGGTTATTAAGGAATAACCCACAGACTCCTTAACCCTTTAAGGACGTGGCCCATTTTCGTTTTTACGTTTTCGGTTTTTCCTCCTTGTGTTTAAAAGGTCATAGCACTTGCATTTTTCCACCTACAAACCCACATGACCCCTTATTTTTTGCGTCACTAATTGTACTTTGCAATTACAGGCTGAATTTTTGCATAAAGTACACTGCGAAACCAGAAAAAAATTCAAAGTGTGGTGAAATTGAAAAAAAAACGCATTTCTTTTATTTGGGGGAAATGTGTTTTTACGCCATTCGCCCTGGGGTAAAACTGACTTGTTATGCATGTTCCTCAAGTTGTTACGATTAAAACGATATATAACATGTATAACTTATATTGTATCTGATGGCCTGTAAAAAATTCAAACCGTTGTTAACCAATATAGGTTCCTTAAAATCGCTCCATTCCCAGGCTTATAGCGCTTTTATCCTTTGGTCTATGGGGCTGTGCGAGGTGTCATTTTTTGCGCCATGATGTGATCTTTCTATCGGTACCTTGATTGCCCATATACGTCTTTTTGATCGCTTTTTATTAAATTTTTTCTGGATTTGATGCGACCAAAAATGCGCAATTTTGCACTTTGGGATTTTTTTGCGCTGACGCCGTTTACCGTACGAGATCAGGAATGTGATTAATTAATAGTTTGGGCGATTACGCACGCGGCGATACCAAACATGTTTATTTATTTATTTATTTGTTTACTTTTATTTAAAACCTGGGAAAAGGGGGGTGATTCAGACTTTTATTAGGGGAGGGGGCTTTTTACTATTAACAACACTTTATTTATTTTTTTTACACATATACTAGAAGCCCCCCTGGGGGACTTCTAGTATATACACTTGGATCTCTCATTGAGATCTCTGCAGCATAGATATGCTGCAGAGATCCATGAGATCGGCACTCGTTTGCTTTTGGCTGCTGCAGCCGAAAACGAACGAGTGCCGAGCCGAGGACGGCGCCATCTTGGACGCGTCCCCGGCCAGCATCAGTAACGGAGATCGCTCCTCCGGGACAAGGTCCCGGAGGAGCGATCTCCCCCACTAGACCCCAGGGAAACGTTGCCTCCGGTAATCGGAGGCAGCTGTCAACTTTGACAGCTGCCTCCGATTAGCTAATTAGCGGGCACGGCGATCAGACCGTGCCCGCTAATAGCAGCGGTCCCGGGCTACTCGCGGCACCCGGGATCGCGGCACTTCAAAGTGGGGCCGCCGCGCGGCCCCGCTTTGAAGTGCAAGTGCGGACATATTACGTACCGGTACGTCATATGTCCTTAAGAGGTTAAAGAATTAATTTCCTAAACTGATGCTGCGTTTACACAGAACGATTATCGTGCGAATTTACACGTTAACGATCGAATTCGAAGGATAATCGTACGTGTAAACGCAACGAACGATCAAACGACGAGCGAGAAATCGTTCATTTTAATCTTTCAAGATGTTCTTAAATCGTTCGCAAAAAATTTGCAGATCGTTCCGTGTAAACAGTCGTTCACCTATTTTACCTATGTGCGAGATAGGCTTAAGCGATCGCAAAACGATCGCAAAACAAATTTTCTGTACGATATATTGTTCCATCTAAATGCTGATCGTTATTAAAAAAAATTGTTACTTCGAAATCGTTAATCATACAATCAGGCGAATTATCGCTCCGTGTAAACCCAGCATGTATTTTATATTTTGGATTTGATCAAAATATCAAATAGATGGCAGTCATGTCACCATCTTAGTTTTAGTTCCCATCTTAGTTTCCTCAGTCTTCTTCACCAATGGGCTGTGTTGCACTTTGGTCAACCAGGATATAGTTTATGTCTGAAGAAAAGAAAAAAAAACTTGGAGGAGCTGTAAATAAATGGAGGGATCTGTTCTGTTTTCAGGCTTTTCTTGCTTAGGAACCTAAATTTTGGAGTGTGGGGTTTGATTTTTTTCAGATTTTTTTATTCTAGGTTCTAGCTTCATTTTGGACTGATCTGTAAGTATATGCAACGTCCGCACGGTGGACTGGAGGCTCTATTAGGACCAGATAGGGTGCCGGTGGTGTTGTCAGGGGCAATAGTGTCACGGTGCTTTACTCCTACCTTAGCTGTCCTGGCTCTCCTAAGGCCCCGGGCGGTCGTCACAGCAATGAGGTGGTTGGTTTCCAGTGTTTAGAGACAATGAATAGACGGTGATATAACTGAGGGACTTTACTTTCTGGTTTACACAGTAATACAGCACATTGGAATGGTGTTCAGTCACTCTCCAGTCAGGCTGCATGAAGTGAGCATTGGGTTCCCTCTGCCTTAGTGGTTATAGCCTTTATCTGGCTGGTTAGAATCTCTCCTCTCTCTTCTTGCTTTGACTGCTCTGCACTCAGCAGGTTACTTCACTTACTTGAAGGTTTTAGTCAGCACACGACTGCTTATATCTGACTATGATCAGTGGCGGTCTTTGGCACCAAGCACCCCAAGCGATCGCTTGGGGCCCCCAACATCCAGGGGGGCCCCCACGCCCTGCTCTTGTGCTCAAGACCGCTGGACAGGGCCGCTGCCCCGCTCGCTGCTGCCATCTGAACTGTAACTATGAGCACTCGTAATGAGCGCTCATAGTTACATGCAGCAGCACTGACAGGGTGAGAGACATTGGCTCCCTTCCTGTCAGTCACTCTTGTGGCCGCAGGAAGGGTTTTCCCTGCGGTCATAAATGGCAGCTTTGTCCTTGTGGTGCTGGCGCTCCAGTGACATCACTGGAGCATTGGCGCCAAGACAAGGGGGGTGCGGCCTCGTGTGATCGCAGGGAAAACCCTTCCTGCGGCCACAAGAGTGAAGAAAAGAGGAGACACCCGGACCCAGGTGAGTATAAGTGTTTGTTTTATTGTGTTATATACTATATGGGAGGGGAAGCACACAGGGGTCTGTTTAACTGGGGGAGCGCACATCGGGGGTCTATATAAATGGGGGCAAGCACACAGGGGGGCTATATAACAGGGGGAACACACAGGGGTGCTATAGACTACTGGGGCTTCACAGGGGGGTCTATATACTACTGGGGGCAGCACACAGGGGGTCTATATACTACTTGGGGCAGCAGAATAGGGTCTATATACAACTTGGAGAGCACACAGGAGGTCTATATCCAAGTGGGGGAGCACACAGTGGGGCTATATACTACTGGGGGAGCACACAGGGGTCTATATACTACTGGTGGGGCACACAGGGGGTCTATATACTACTGGGGGAACATACAGGGGGTTTATATACTACTTGTGAGGCACACAGGTGTTCTATATATAACTGGGGGAGCAAACAGGCGTCTGTATACTACTGGGGCAGCACACAAGTGGTCTATATAATACTGGTGGGGCACACAGGGGGTCTATATACTACTGGGGGAACCACACAGGGGGTTTATATACTACTGGAGAACACAGGGGTCTATATCCAAGTGGGGGAGCACACAGAAGGTCTATATCCAAGTGGGAGAGCACACAGGGGGGGCTAAATACCCCCTGAGGGAGCACACAGGAGGCCTATATACTAGTGGGGGAGCACACAGGGGGTATATACAACTGGGGGCAGCACACAGGGGGTCTATATACAACTGGGGCAGCACACAGGAGGTCTATATACTTCTGGGGGAGCACACAGGGGGTATATACTACTGGGGGCAGGACACAAGGGGTATATACTATTGGGGGCAGCACACAAGGAGTATATATTACTGGCGGTAGCGCACAAGGGGTATATACTACTGGGGGCAACACACAGCGGTCTATTGTTTTGGAATGCGTGTCGAGGGGGGGCCCCAGACATAACTTCGCTTGGGGCCCCAGAAATGCCAAGACCGCCCCTGCCTATGATGGAGAGCACGTGTCTGCTCCTCCTCACCGACTACATCTACTCAACTCCTCTCAGGACCTGTCAGACCTCCTACTGTTGCCTAGGCAACACACTTGAGGTGGAAGGCCGCTGGGTCCCAATGCTCACTGTCAACATGTTGGCAATGCACTGCCACCTGCTGGACCCCAATGATAAAGCATTATACAGTTACTTTATACAGAGCACATGTCATATTGCAGATAAAACTTTGTAGTGCCTGGTGGGTCACTACATACCCCCTTAAAGAAGACCCAAGCCGCCCCCGGCTTGTGCTAATGAAACTACCTGTATGTCGGGGCATTGTACCATGTTCACCCAGGCGTTTGGTGGAGTGCACCTGTAAGGAATGCCTTGGTCCTAATGTAACGTATACTACAGTGTCTATGTTCCGATTGTCATGCGAGCTGGACCTAGATTTACTAGGCTATTCTGTATGCTGCATGTAGCTCCAATGTTACCTAAAGTTACCACAGACTCATACCCAGTTCCCTGACTATGCTATGGCTAATGTGTTTTACTCTTCTCTCCAATACTAGTGTGCTAAAGGCTAAGACTAGTCTTGAACCTTCCGATGTTTCTGGCCAGGAAACACAGAAAGTGTGGGGGTAATTATCCCAACCACCTAACAAGTTGGCTAATCTACCGTTAGAAGGGTGGCTTAATCCTGTTTTCCCTTCGAGAGTATCAAGGCCTTTAATTGCTCAGAACGCTTTATCGCCAAGATACCTACTAGTGTCAAACTACCAAACTAAGTGTAGGCCTTCACTGTGTCACAACATGCTGATCAATACATGTTTACAAAAATATAAATGAGACGTCTCTAACTTACTACACAGGAAGTAAAAAACAGTTACACTTAATAAACACAGTTATACCTGTTCTTTACTTGGAGCAGCTGGATCGTCTTTCAGACACTAGGCAATGGATCGCCTGGACCAATGGGTGAGGACTGCTCGGGGTACCTGCAAATCCTGACTAAACTAAGTAAAGGCAATGCAAAACATTAGTGAAGAGTCCATGTTACCATGAGAAGTCCAACAAAAAATTATAAAAATATGCAAAAATAATGTTTCAACGTATCACTTTTCAGTGCAAAAATGGACACAGAGAGCTCAAGTATAGGTCTGAGTCTCTTCTCTGGGCGGTCAACTTGAACGTTGCATCAACAAGAACATCCTGGGAATAGCATAGTTCTCAAAAATAAGTTATTCCATAGAAAAAACACAAAAATAGAAATAATTGTAATCCACAAGGCGATGACTACGATCTATAAAGTAAGTTCCTTTCAGGGATAATGAACAGTTCATCTGAACATGAGAAGGGGAAAAGCAAGGGACTTTGGCGCAAACATGGCGCAACTGGGGTGATATCCTGAGCAGATGTGGAGTCTTTTACTTGTTATTAGCTTAAATCAAGAAAGTCTTTGTTGCACAGGATAACTTCCTTGGCGGTGGTAACAGTTCATAATCTCTCAGACGAGCGGGAAGCTTTCCTTGATTCTCCCTTCGAGATCTTCGCAAAGTGTTTTGGGTACTTCCTTCTGGTTCTGTACCTTCTTCTTCCAAGCCATGAAGCGAAGTAGAGAAGTTCTTTGGAGTGTCAATATTTTCAGTTGGTAAAGGAGGCATAGGCAGAGGACTCTGTTGGGTCTCCACTGAAGTAGGGTTTGCAGGCCCTGGAACCAGTATGTTGATATGAGGTTGGAGGAACCACTGGAATGGATCTAATCCAGGGAGTACTTCAGTAGTGGTACTTTGCCGAGGTGTTGTTGCTTGTGCAAAAGGTTCAGGCTCTTTACTTGAATGCGGTTGAGGATCAGGTTCCCTCAAACATTTCTTTAGCCTGTTGCGATGTACTCGCTGAGTACCGTGATTTTCACTATAAATTTCGTACACTTCTGGAGAAAGAATATTTTGCACAATGTACGGTTCACGCTTCCAATGGCTATCTATCTTACTAGTAGGATGATTGTTTTTCAACCATACGGAATCTCCTGTTTGAAAGGGTTCAGCACAGGCATGTAGATCATAATCCTGCTTCTGTTTTTGTTGAGCTTTCTCAATTCTATAGTCAACAATTTCTTTGGCATCTTTGAGGAAGAAGAGATTCTGAATCTGGCATGGAGATGTCCTGAGCAACGTCTACAGGTAGTTTTCCATGTCTTCCAAACATTAGATAGTAAGGAGTGTATCCTGTGGAACAATGGAAAATATTGTTGTAAAGGAACACTAGTTCTGAAAGAAACTTTGGCCAATCTGCCTTCTTCTCTGTGGAGAGGGTTTTGACTCTGTTAATCTGTTTCTCACATAATCCGTTTCCTTGAGGGTGGTATGCTGTTGTCCTCAGTTTTTTGCAACTGTACAGAACACACAACTCTTGGAACAGCTCAGACTCAAAAGCAGATCCTTTGTCAGTGAGAATCTTGTCAGGGCTGCCATAGGGTAGGATGAAGCTTTTCCACAAGGTGGCAGCTGTAGTTTTGCCAGTGAGATCTTTTACAGGAACAGCTACAACAAATTTGGTGTAATGATCAACCATGGTTAAGACATGGGTGTGTCCAGATCGGCTTGGTCCAATTTTCACATGGTCAATGGCTAGAATTTCAAGGGGACTTTTACTCACAATTGGATGGAGTGGTGCACGCTGATCCTGTCTTTCACTCTTGTTCACTACACAAGTGGGGCACTTACGACACCAATCCTCAATGTCAGCTCTCATATTGACCCAAAAGAATCTTTTTCGGATGGTAGTTTCTGTCTTTTGAACTCCAAAGTGGCCAGATTGGTCATGATACATGTCCAGGACGATTTTGGCATCTCTTCTGGGTATCACCACTTGGAATACTCGTTCATAAGTGACTGGGTCTAGAATTCTGCGATAAAGCAAACCTCTCAACAGGAAGAGGGATTTTCTCAGTCGCCAAAGCCGTGTCAGTTCTGTGTCGGCTCTGTGTTTTCGGATTCTCTCTGGAACTCGCCCACTGGAGAAGTAATCCAATAGTTCACCGATTACTCTGCTTTCCGCCTGAAGCTTTAGCCAGCATTCTTTTTCAACTGGAGGAACAAGATCACTCTGCTGGGGACTACTGAGAGCGTTATGCTTCATCTGCTGAGCCTCTTGCCGTGCAAATTGAGCATAGAAAGCGGGCATTTCCACATCTTCCCACAGCTCATCAATGGATATAAGTTCCTTCTCTGCGGGTAATCTGGACAAAGCATCGGCATTGTCATTGGCCTTACCAGACCGGTATTTGATGGTAAAGTTGAAACTAGCTAGTCGAGAAGCCCACCTTTGTTCTAGGGCTCCCAAGCGAGCTGAGTTCAAGTGCGCCAATGGGTTATTGTCCGTGTAGGCAGTGAATGTAGAAGTCTTTGAATTTTTCAGTCACTGTCCATACCAAAGCAAGAAGCTCTAACTTAAAGGAGCTATAGTTTTGATCATTTTGCTCAGGTTCTCTCAATGATCGATAAGCGATTACTTTTTCGGTTCCATTCTGTGTCTGGGAGAGCACTGCTCCAAGGCCTTTCTTACTGGCATCAGTGTATAGACAGAAGGGCAGGCTATAGTCCGGATATCCCAGTATCGGTGGTTCAGTAAGCTTGCCTTTTAATTGCTGGAATGCAGCTTCTCTCTCACTAGTCCATTCCACAAATATTCGTGAATTCTGACGATCTTTAGGATTCCCTTTGAGGAGCTCTTGGAGAGGACTAGCTATCTGGGCAAATTTTGGAATGAATCTTCTGTAATAGCTAGCGAACCCAAGGAAACTCTTAACTTCCTTGACTGTTCTAGGTGCAGGCCAATTCTTCACAGGAGCTATCTTGTCTGGGTCAGGTTGCACGCCAGCGGCACTCACAACATGACCAAGGTATTTCACTTGTGGTTTCAACAAGTAACACTTTGAAGGCTTAACTTTCAACCCATGCTGCGCAAGATTTTTAAGCACTTCCGCCAGATGCTGTAGGTGTTCTTCATAGGTTTTGGAGTACACTATTACGTCATCCAAGTACAATAGGACTGTCTCAAAGTTCCAATGTCCTAGACATCTCTCCATCAATCTCTGAAAAGTTCCGGGAGCATTGCAGAGCCCGAATGGCATGTAGTTGAATTCAAAGAGGCCCATCGGGGTAGTAAAGGCGGTTTTCTCTTTGTCCTCTGGTGCCATGGGAACTTGCCAGTAGCCACTGGTCAGATCCAGAGTTGAGAAGAAGGCTGCAGAGCCTAAAGCTGCAAGTGACTCCTCTATCCGAGGCAATGGATAGGCGTCCTTATGCGTTATGTTGTTGACCTTACGATAGTCCACACAGAAGCGGATTGTTCCGTCCTTCTTCCTTACTAGGACTAGGGGAGCAGCCCAGGGACTGTGGCTATCCTGGACAATGTTGGTGGTTTTCATATCTTGGACCATTTTCTTCACTTGTTGGTACATGGCAGGAGGCACAGGCCGGTATCTCTCCCTGATAGGAGGATGCGTACCGGTTGGTATGGTATGCTGGATTAAACTGGTCTGTCCATAGTCCATAGGATGTTTGCTGAAGACTTGATGATGTTGCTTGGCTACCTCCAGCACACCTTGAATCTGTTCAGTGGAGGTGGTGTCATCACCGATACTTAGTTCGGACAGCCAGGATTGTGAATCTGGATCTTCAGTTGAATTGCCTGCTGAAGTTTGTTGGGCAGCAGTAACAGACGTTTCAAGCAGATCTTCCTGATGAATACTGTACAAGCTAGCCACTGCCTGATACTTTCTCAAGTCCACTGGCTGGTTGCTAAGGTTCAACAAACAAATGGGTACTTGGCCACGAGATACTGTCACAAGACTTCTAGCCGCCATGACAGGTATGTCATCTCCTATTAGGGTCGGTTCTATCAATGTCGGGTAATCTTGTCCTTGTAGTCCCATGGAAGCTCTACACCACACCATAGTCTCAGTGCCAGGTTGCAGCCGGATTGGTTGAGAGTCTTTGATGCGAGTACGGCATATTTCTCCTTTGATATTAGTGAACCTCTGCTGAGCTGCCAGCACTTTCATAGTTTTATAGATGGCCTTCTGAGAGCCTCTAGGCACATTTAGTAAAGTCTTTCGTAGGGCTTCCAGCACTTCAGTATAGCAATGGCGGAGTACGTTGGTGCCCAAGATCACTGAGAAGTTTTCATCCTCAGGGACCTGAATCACAATCACTCCTTGTCGGGGAAGTTCTGTGTCGCCAATCTGCAAGGTTGGCTCCCAATACCCGTGTATGGGTACAGATTTTCCATTAGTAGCGATGATGTGGAGCAAGGCTTCTGGAGTTTTTGTTAACTGTGCCCCATTACTACACTTTTCAAATGCTGCGGCCCTTATAGTGGTCACTTGAGATCCAGTGTCAATCAAGACAGGGAAGCTCACACCGTTAATGCTGACTTTGACTGTAGGCCTAGAACCCACATACTTTGGCATCCATGTAGCATCTCTGGGACCTATCGCCTCTCCACCTGAGGGGTGTCCCGCAGCCTCAGGGGATTGTCGTTTAACTGCCAGCAATCTTCCTCACGGTGCCCTTTGCGGTGACAATATTTACACTGTAATCCTCTGGTACTCTGATACCAGGTATCTGAGCGTCTAACCGGTGGTTGCCACTGTCTTTCTCTTGTAGGCGGTGGTGGTCGCTCTCGGTTCCGTATGGCAGGACTTTCTCTTCCTTGTCTAGAGGGGTTTTCTAGTCGATCCATCCGCTTCATCATTCTTTCCATTGCTTTGGTGAGGTGTGATATTTGGTTAGCCAGTGTTGCTTCATTCTCTACTTTTTCCATAGCTTTAGCGCAATGTGAGACTTGAGCAGTCGGGGACTGAGCACTCTGTTCAACCATCAGACTTACAGGTGCTGGTATGGGAGTCGTCACACTTCTGTTATCTTCTTGCCATTCTGGCAGAGATTTCTCCTCAAGTATTTCTATGGCTAGTTCTTTAAATTCTAGGAAAGAAGCATTTGGATGTTGTACAGACAACATTTTCAACTGGCTCCTGTGAGTCTTGTCTAACACACCTTCAATAAACTGTTCACGAAGGGTTTGATCTTGACTTACTGCTTCATGAGGATCGACCCAAATAACAGCTCGCCATGCTTCCTGCAGGGTCAGGGAATAGTTTCTAAGCGACTCCTTGGGACGTTGTGTCATCCCAAAGAAACGCTTCTTTAGCTCAGAAGCAGTTCTAGACTCAAATGTAACACTCAGTCGGTCTAGGATCTGTTTACTGTTTTGGCGCTCATGTCCAGGCCAGGACTTGACCTCACGGAGTGCAGGTCTTTGTAATTGGTTGATCAAAATTTCAGCTTTCTGTTCTTCAGTAACAGAGCACAGTTTAAAATGACTTTGCATTTTTTCTCTAAATTCTTGAAGGGTACCAGGTGTTCCATCATAATGAGGATACCATGATGCGCCTGGATAGTATGGCATACTTATTTGCATAATGCAGCTGGGTGTAATGGGAGCTGAAGAACTGCTGTGGCCCACTTGGGTGTTGTCTTCGCTGTCCGACATTGTCCTCAACATTCTGCACCAGCCTAGCAGATTGAAATTGAGCTAACTTATATTTTTTTGGGAGCGTTGCTATGGGCAACGGGCAGGAAATTGGGACGTGGCTCCTTTAAGAATAAATGCAGCAACTTGTTTTTGGAAAATGTGGCCACTCAGGGAGATAGCTAATACTTCAAACAGACTTTTCCCTGCTTTATTCCCCCAATAGTACTCACTCATGTGTCCACAGCATGAAATCCTGGACTCCAGGGACTTAGGAGCTTGCTTAGTGTACAGCCTAGCTGGGTTCCTTTCACACAATGATGGCTGTATTTTTGTGCTCCCCCTTGAAGAAGGTTGGCTCCTCTGGTCAAGCAGCTTGCTGAACTCTTATTTCTGTAAGAGACACTTATAGAGGGGGCTTTAGCATAGATTTTATTCACAGGGAGACTTGTAAGCAATCCACACAGACACAGTATGTAATACCACAGTCCAGCACACAGCCTCTCTCCATATATGGGCAGCAGGAGGGCAGTCTAATCTCTTAAAATGGCTGATTAACCCATCTTCTGCCAGTGTGAATTAGTGAATGCAGTATTCAGCTGTTTTAAGCAGGTAAAAGTCACTTTTGGGGTTTTTAATCTCAGTCTCTGTCAGGGGGGCACCCCTGGATATTAGTAGGGTACTGATGGATCAAGGCGCAGAAGTCTCGATCCTGTTTCGTGACGCCATTTTGCAACGTCCGCACGGTGGACTGGAGGCTCTATTAGGACCAGATAGGGTGCCGGTGGTGTTGTCAGGGGCAATAGTGTCACGGTGCTTTACTCCTACCTTAGCGGTCCTGGCTCTCCTTAGGCCCCGGGCGGTCGTCACAGCAATGAGGTGGTTGGTTTTCAGTGTTTAGAGACAATGAATAGACGGTGATATAACTGAGGGACTTTACTTTCTGGTTTACACAGTAATACAGCACATTGGAATGGTGTTCAGTCACTCTCCAGTCAGGCTGCATGAAGTGAGCATTGGGTTCCCTCTGCCTTAGTGGTTATAGCCTTTATCTGGCTGGTTAGAATCTCTCTCTCTCTCCTTGCTTTACCTGCTCTGCACTCAGCAGGTTACTTCACTTACTTGAAGTTTTTAGTCAGCACACGACTGCTTATATCTGACTATGATGGAGAGCACGTGTCTGCTCCTCCTCACCGACTACATCGACTCAACTCCTCTCAGGACCTGTCAGACCTCCTACTGTTGCCTAGGCAACACACTTGAGGTGGAAGGCCGCCGAGTCCCAATGCTCACTGTCAACATGTTGGCAATGCACTGCCACCTGCTGGATCCCAATGATAAAGCATTATACAGTTACTTTATACAGAGCACATGTCATATTGCAGATAAAACTTTGTAGTGCCTGGTGGGTCACTACATATACACAGCTTGATCTGGGGTCTGATTTTTTATTGATCGAGTATAAAATTGGAATTCATTTGAGGTTTTTGTTAGTTCAAGGGGTCTGTCCTAAGCTCTGAATTTATTATGGGGTTTGGGCTGGAGTCTATATTTATTTTTGGGTCTATCAGGAATTAGATTCTTCCATTTTCCTGTCAACTAATGTGGCTTATGTGTGCATGTGGTTCTATTGTTTGCATTTTTTCTCAAGCCAAGTCAAACCAAGTGGTTGGTGGACCTTGTTTGCTGATGTGAAATTGGACCAAGATGGACTAGAAAACAGCTGGGCACTGGATGAGGTTGGATGAAGCACAGTTCTTGCGCCATAATCACTACTAGAGATGAGCGAACCGAAGTTCAGAAAGATGGCAGACGTATATCTTGAATTTTTTTTTCTCACCTGTCTGTGCTCCCCCTGTGTCCTCCTCTGGATCTAAAGCTGCTCCAGCCTGGAGCCACCAGCCTTCAGTCAATTATTTACTGAGACAGGACAGTGCCGGAGCTAGTGACAGCCTGCTTAGACGGGACTGAGACAAGACAGCATCGCGACCTGTGACTGGATGAGCCGGCTGTCACTCTTGAGACAAGAGTGACAGGCTGCTCGGGTGCTGTCTGTCTCAATCATTGATTGGTTGAACCGGATTTTGGTTGCTGCTGGGGACACCAGACACCGGAGAAGAAGGGCATCAGGGGAATGCAGACAGGTAAGTATAGATGAACAAATTGTTTGAACCCCACTAAAACAGCTAAATGTCTGCAATCGTTTAGCTATTTTAATGCTACTCGTTTAACATTCACTTTGGATGAACCTGAACTTTATGTTACAATTCGGTGGCCTTGCCGAACTGAAATTTTGACATACTGTATCTAACCACCATCAAATTAAACTTCTAGGTTCACTTTGGGGCTTTTTATGGATACCCACTATAAAAGCATTGGTAAACTTACCCTAACTAGGGTGTATCTGCTGCCTTTTTACAAGTTTTTGCACCATTTTTGCTATTATTAGTTGGCACAAACAATTGGGGGACTGTACATACCTCTGTTTCTGACGAACTCTTATCACTGAGAAACCACAATCTTGACATATACGTCATCTCCCTCCAGTAACCTGACAGTAAGATATACATTCCAGTAGTGTTAGTGCATCTGGCACCATCATGCATCTCATTTGTTTACACCTTCATTTCTCCAGAATGTTTTTGCTAGGATTCATCTCTATAGATTGGACCGATCTACACGGCTTGCTATAAAAACAACCGAGCAGGTTGTGAACCTTTCTGAATCTATCGCTGTTTCTGTACAAACATGTCAACGTTTTTGCTTGTTTTTGGAACATGTTAGAATTCCGTCTTTTGGATTGTGCAAGATAATTCATGTGGGGCCATTTATAGCATTGATGAATTGGTTCTCTAAACACTCGTGGGCACAGAATATATAATTTAGACAATAGGCATTATATATATATATATATATATATATATATATATATATATATATATATATATAAATTGCACTATATCACCAAGGGTAGTTATTTTGTATATAACACCGTCCAGAGCCATTTTAACATTAAATTGAACTAGAACAGTAAAGCAAACATGTAGGTCCCCGTATCCTGCCTTTTTAAAATATTTTCTAAAAATTTCAGCCTACATAATAAAACTTTATGATACCACGATTATACTAAAGCTTCTGCTGTCCAAGCGTGATGGGAATTGTAGTTTTGCAATAGCTCGAGGGCCAAAAGTTTGACACCCCTGATCTATATAGACTTCAGATCACTCTCCTAGTAGACCAGAACCATTGCTTAGTACAAATTTGTTGACCTCAACTGAGTTCCCTGTAGACCACAACCTCAACTTTCCTGCTGATTCAGACCACAAAAAGGTTTCCTTCTTACCATACAGCACAATCATATAGTTCTTTATATAGAGAATAAAGTAAAATTCACATCGGGTAGGCGCTTCCTTTCCATTTATGATCCTTGTGAGCCCATTCCTGTTTATCATGGTTAAAATACCGGCAAAGCCAACCGAATGATACTAGTACTACATTATCCAGAATACTTTCTCTTGTTTGGAGGTTTATATTGTTTTTTTACATTTGTGTAATATTTTCCACTGGAAGAGACTCAATGGAGTGTGTAGGGGACTTTCTCTCTGGCACTTCATCTGTCTTCTCATCCTCACGTAGTCTATTTAATGCCCACATGTTTTCGCTTTGCCTACATGATGTTTGACATAATACCGGATATGTTTCCTGGTAAGAAATTCATGATCTCACAATAGTACGTTGGGCTGAGCAATGAAAGATATCTTATAGAACGAGGGTTAGGAAAAGGGCACGGCGAGGATTACTGAGGTGCTTAGATATGCTCCTAGCTCACTGGGAGGACGCTTAACATTTTTATCCTATCTGTGAGACTGTACTTCATCCAGTTATCATGTATGCTGAAGTTGTAACACTAATGACAGGTAGCAGGTTTAACCCCTAAAGATCAACACTACACTTATTTATTTTCGCAAACTGAACCTATTTAGTTACATGGATGCTTGTTTCTGAGTTGTATTGTTCATTAGCACCATTTAAGTGTACAAATACTGTATTGATTTACTATTGTTAAAGGGATATTCCAGGGACTGCAGGGCTGCTCTAGCCTTGTGTCGACACAGTAATAAACTGTTGGCACTCTGTAGGCAAGGTTGCCTTTGATCTTTATTCTAATTTATGTTAGTATTAGGGTTTAAACCCACTTGACGGATCTGCAGCGAGTCTCCTCGCTGTGTTTTTGCAGTGAGGCTCGCTGCAGATCCCGGCTCTATACTTTCAATAGCAGAGAAACTCGCAGCAGGGATGTACATCCCTGCTGCGATTTTGTCTGCAGCCCGCCCCATTAACCGCCCAGCCGCGGAAGATTATACATTACCGGGTCCCCGCTCCTGCTTGCTTTGGGGCGGGAGCAGGGACCTGGTAATGTATAGCCTGGCCGCCCCCCTGCTGCCCCGATCGTATCCTCAGCAGCACTGATCGCCCCGCCCCGGCCGCACGATATCCCCCAGCCCCGGCCGCACGATATCCCCCAGCCCCCCGCCGCACGATATCCCCCGGCCGCATGATCCCTCGCAGCCCCCGGCTGCACCATATATCCCCCAGCCCCCGGCTGCACGATATCCCGCAGCCCCCGGCCGCACAATCCCCCGCAGCCCCCGGCTGCACGATCCCCCGCAGCCCCCGGCCGCACGATTGCCCCCCCCCCCCCCAGCACTGATCGCTCCCCCCAGCACTGATCGCTCCCCTGCAGCTCCGATCGTGTGGCCGGGGGCTGCGGGGGGCGATCAGTGCTGCTGAGGATACGATCGGGGCAGCAGGGGGGCGGCCAGGCTATACATTACCTGGTCCCCGCTCCTGCCTCGAAGCAAGCAGGAGCGGGGACCCGGTAATGTATAATCTCCGGCGGCTGGGCGGTTAATGGGGCGGGCTGCAGACTAAATCGCAGCAGGGATGTACATCCTTGCTGCGAGTTTCTCTGCTATTGAAAGTATAGGGCCGGGATCTGCAGCGAGTCTGGGCTGGGAGCTGCAGATCCGGCAAGTGGGTTTGAACCCTTAGAGAGGACATTGGACTTAGCACAATGTAGCAAACTAAGGGTCCTATTACACGGGCCGATGGGGGCCCAATAATAACTGTAAACGAGCGCTGATCTGCTAGATCACTGCTCGTTTACTGGGCCTATTACACTGCCCGATAATCGTTTAACAAGGGCTGCATGAACATCGTTACCGATGTCCTTGCAGCCCTTGCTTAAACTGTATACCTTACCTATCCAGGCTGCAGGACTGCTTTTGCTGTCTGCTTCTCACCGGGTCCCGCGCCCCGCAGCTCCAGAACGGCCTGTCCCAGCTAACAGGCCGCCCAGCCTCGCTGTCCTAGCCTGTGATTGGCTGAGCGGTCTGTCAGCTCAGACAGGCCACTCTGAAGCTGGAGCGCGTGGGACCTGGGGAGAAGCAGAGAGCAAGAGGAGCCCTGCAGCCTGGATAGGTAATGTATACAGTTTGGAAATCAACAGCCACCAGCCGCTCACCGCTATTACACGTAGCGATTCGCGGTCGGTGTCCGACAATTATAGGTCCAAACCTACAGTATATCGACAATCAGCCAATGATCGTTGTCATCGGCTGATCGTTGTGTTTATTACACAGAGCGATAATCGGCCGGATAGGGCCGATTAGGCCGATTATCGTTCCATGTAATAGGGCCCTACGCAAAGGTAATTGTCAGTCCCCGCTCCCCCGTGTTGTGGCTTCAGCTCTAGTGACATAGGCAGCTACCCCAAGTGTAAGGCAGGGTTCACACTGCGTTTTTGCAATTCATTCAACGCATCCATTTTTAATTGGTTACTTTTAACGGACAGAAAAACATAGTCAACACTACTTTTGTGCCCGTTAAAAAAAACGCATCCGTTTCAATCCGTTTTTTTTTTTTTTTTTTTTTAAATTGAAGATACGGATCCAAACGGATGACACACAATTGCATCCATTTTTACATCAGTTTTTTCATAAAACGTGTACTTTAAAGGGATCGCAAAAACGCAGTGTAAACCCTGCCTAATGTCTAACATACATTAGAAAAGACATAACGGGTGGCTCAGTATCATTAGTGCTGCATGCAGCAGTTCTCATGATGTAACTGTGTGAGTACAAGGGCTTGAGCAGCCCTGCAGTTCCCGATGTGGCCATTAGGGGCAGCAGAGGGGCTGTGTCATCCCTGTGTTTCCCTCGGCCACTCAATGTTACAATGTAAAAAAATATTTATATCTATACTTTTTTTTAAAATAACTTACAGTAAAATAGATAAATATATCTATCTACTAGCAGAAAAACAGATCATTTCAACGCTTGTTCTCTGCAGACTGAAATAATCTTATAAGATACATACATAGTTACAATATACACTGGATGTGGACTTTGGGCTGGCAAAAGGCATATTGTCCATCATTACATTGTCATTTTAGAAACAATACCCATTGTGTTGACTTCATCAAATGTCGGCTTCTGATAAGGAAATAAGGGAAATCATCTTTGTTAATAATTACCCAGCCCCTTCTCTGATTCATAGACTTGAGACCTATCTGATTTCTACTATTTAATATCCGTCTGTGGTCTCAGACCGGAGTTCATAGTCTCGGAAGAATTAGAAGAAGATGGTAGATTTGTAGAGATGCTAGCGAGAATGGACATTGCTTTGTCTTCATGTCAGCATGCATTGATCATGTTCTGTATTAAGGTCACCATATATTTTCCATAATTGTCAGATGGACTGTTATGTCTCCCGACAACCCCATACAAATGAATGATAGGCATATGGAGGGGATGGGTAAGTCGGTTTATCCCTCCCAGAACAAAAAGGTTGGGCTGTTAAAAATCCAACATGGCTGACCTGTCTCTCTTCCCGCCTTAGCTGTTGGAGGAGAGTTGGGAGGCCAACATACACCATAGAGAATTGATCAATCCCACCAATGGCAGCGGATTTGACCAACTTTCCTCTAAAGTGAATGGGTACCTTTAAATTGTTGTAGAAATATCTCAACAGCTTAGACTTAGTTGGCTTCTGAAGACTCCATGCAGAAGCAAGAAAAACGGCAACATGGTGTTTCCTTGGCTTCATGCCAAAATGGAATTGAAAATTTGTATATAGAAAACAATACAATATAAGCAGAATATGAGCAGGCTACTGGATTCTAGAGATAAGTGAACCTCGAGCATGATCAGGTTTGTTCGAACCCAACATATGGCATTTGATTAACGGTGGCTGAAGAAGTTGAATACAGCCCTAAGGCTGCCTGGAAAATATTAATAGAGCCATAGGCTATGTTCCCACAACGGCCGTGTTTTAAAAAAAAAAAAATGCCCAAAAAACGGCCAAAAAAAGACATTGTGGGATTATAGCCCTAAGTGCTTTATGGCTGCATGCAACTTCTTCAGCCACCGGTAATCAAATGCTGGGTGCTCAGGTTTGGATTAACTCGAGTGTGCTGAAGGTTCTCTTATCTCTACTGGATTATACAAAATGGTTGTAGTAAGACAGTGGAGGGTCCTCTCCCATAAGCCTCAATGAAATAAAATTGTCTGTGAAGTATGTGTCAAACATAATTTGGATTGATAATTCATCTATATTGTTCCTTTAGGAGCACAATTCCATTAAAAAAGAGGGAGGGGTATATAAAACCAGGATCTTCAGGACTTTTTAATCAGTCTCTTTTGCTAAATAGATCCATTTTAAGGGGACTCTGTACCCACAATCTAAGCCCCCCCTCAAACCGCTTGTACCGTTGGATAGCTGCTTTTAATCCAAGATCTGTCCTGGGGTCCGTTCGGCAGGTGATGCAGTTATTGTCCTAAAAAAAAAAAAAACTTTTAAACTTGCAGCACTGTGTCAAATTGGCATGGCCTAGAGTGTCTGTGCCCTAGGCCTGCACCGCCTCTCCATCCCTCCTTTCGCCCTACTCATCATTAGGAATGCCCGCAGGCAGGATTTCCCATTTGTCACTTCTCTAAACATTGCATATGTGCTTTAACAATCCAGCACATGTAAAGTGTTCAGACAAGTGATGATTAGGAGGGGGCATTTCTAATGATGAGGAGGGCGGGGAGGAGGGACGGAGAGGCGGTGCAGGCCTAGGGCTCGGTCACTCTAGGCCACGCCAATTTGAGACAGGGCTGCAAGTTTAAAAGTTGTTTTTTAGGACAATAACTGCATCACCTGCCGAACGGACCCCAAGACAGATCTTGGATTAAAAGCAGCGGTACAGAGGCTCTTTAAGTGTTATTTCCCCCTTTGTAAATATAAGTCAATGGTAGACAGATTCTGCTGCAGCAGCAAATAATTTTACCAACCATTAACATATACATTTTTTTGTATTCAAAGGGTTTAAAACCCAACCTAAGAAACTGGTTTTAGTTACCCATGAGGGTATTTACTATTATAAAATTAAGCTACTTTGCTAATAACCTTGACTACAAATGTAGAATTTGCGTAGAGAGCTCTATACATTTCCATGGTAACAGACTACAAACAACCCCTTTGTGTAGTCTGATACTTCCACCTTTCATATGTACCCTACTTATTACATTCTAAAAATCAGACAGAAGTAGGCAGCAGATGGAAGGGAGCAAGACTGCTGAATAAGACTACACATAGTTCTATGTAGATATTGCTCGGCATAAAAGCTGTATATACAAAATGGTATGAGATTCACCAGTTGAGGAATGTAGTGCAGGTACCATACCGATACTACATAACCTCTAAGAAACCAAGTTATATAGAGTAGCCTTGACACATACACCCCCTTCAACACAAGCTGAATGGTGACTTTATATATGTTACATAAATGCCATTATCAGACATAAGCCATATACAGTACATAATACAGCATATAAAAAAGATTGTCTTCTCTAGAGAATTTTCCCACACTATGGTCATGTATCAATCACCAGCGGCTATTGTGCTTCCTCTAAAACGTAGCAGCTCAGGAAGAAGTTTCTAAACTGTACAAAGCACCTATAGGACTTCCACCATGCATAACAGTCTCGGGTTCACGCAACCACAAATTTTCCTTGCAAAAATATACAAAAACTTGCTGTCAGTCTTAACTTTGATTCAGGAAGAATTGTGCTATTCAGGTTTCCTGATTTTCTTTTTCTTCAGGTCTGAGGTTTAGAGTAAAATGTGTCAAGTCATGATGATGAAGGAGATTTTTCTCCTGAAGACCTGAATGAAATACAAGATAATTGCAGACATTTATTTCATGTGAAAAAAAGTAAAAAAATGTGAGGCATAACATACTTGATGCCACTTTGTTACTTTTCCATTTTCCAGGCTGTACCCTTGCAGAGTCTCAAAACACAGTACCATAGAGAGCAATACACCAGAATCCAAATAGCCTCTAGAATACTGCCACAGGCTATGTTCACACTACGTGTGAAACTCCGGCCGGGGATTTACGTAAGTTGCAGACGGCTACGTACGGTCCGCGAACTTACGCCCGTAGTCTACTTACGCTTCCCAAGCGCCCTACGTAGCGATCTGACAGCGGTCTTTTACTTGGAAATCTTCGGCTAGCCCCGGACACCCCACAGAACCTTTTGGATCGGCAAATCAAAGTGCAAAAATGAAGAAATCACCACTACGTACGGGACCGCATGTTACGCTACGGGCGTAAATTACAGCATTTCCGTCCTGAAACAATGGTCTGGTTCATTTTTTATGGCGCCGCATACGATCCGGGCGTAAGTTCTTACGTAGTGTGAACTGTGCAGCCGTAGATCGTATACTTTCCATTGTACGCAAACTACTTAAATCTCCGTCCGCTTACTCACGGAGCGCGCTACGTCCGGAAACTTACGTAGTATGAACATAGCCTTATAGTGTTAAGAAACCTATTGTGGTGATGTGGTGGTATTTGTGCTGTTATTGGCCCCTGTTTATAGTGCACAGCTATTTCCAATTTGCTTCGGAGGACGGGAGCAGAGCTTGGCTGTTTGCCAGGAGTACACACAAAGATACTGTTCTCTATGCCATAACATAGTGCTGGAGAAAGTACACTGGACTTTACCCAGTACAGTACTAGATGGATTGCAGAGAGAGAAGGGGTTACTGATGCACTAGGTTTGCAAGGTGCTAAGTGAGCAGAAAAGAAAGAAACAGCAGGAGAAAAATCACAGCAAGGAAAGGGATACACTAAAAGAGGGGGGGGGGATAAAAAATCATTACGGGCAGAGGGTGGGGGGATTTAAAAAAGTGCTGTGCTGTATCATGAAGCTCCCAGACCCTGCCAGCTGTCATCTTCTCCCAGTGACGTTACAGCCCCGCGATCCATGTAACAGACTGGTGGGATTTAGCCCGCTCAGCCAAACAGTGACTTCAGTGGTGTCACTGACTGGCTGAGTGGGGCATCCGTCAACCGGGTCGTGACGTAGCGAGGAGCTTAGAAGACAGCTGGCAGGGTCCATGAGTGGGACATGGCCCTGGGCACAGAGACAGGTGACTATAACTTGTTTTTTAATTTCCCCCTACCCCCTGTCCATAATAATTTTTTACTTCCCGGCTGGACTTCTCCTTTAAGGGGGTGTTACATTGCAGCACTGTAGACATACTGTACACCAGTAAGTACACTGGTAGTTACACAAGCCATGAGTTTTATGGGTGGTGCAATATAGTTTAAAAAGTAATTTATAAATCTGTATAACTTTCTGATACCAGTTGATTTTAAGAAAAAAAATCTCTGTAGTACCCCTTTAAGGCTACTGCACCCAAATTAATTGAAAAGAGTTTTTACTCTGCCCATGATCCATTGGGTTATCCATTGTCTGACCTACACGATAATGGGTAGTAGCGCACCCTTTTTGACACATGAGATAATTGTCACTCCATTTACCACCCTCAACCCATTCAAGTGTGCATCAAAGATTCAGACTTCCATGTAACTTTTGATTACTCCAATTGATTTAAATGAAAACATTATTGTATGTATGGCCACATGGTCACCTCTCCATCTTCTCAACATGGGTAGAGGTCTCTTCTTAAGGGGTTCCAACCAATGCAACCTCTCTGACATGTTTGTTATATTCTCAGTATACCTAGTTAGCTTAAAGGAGAAGTCCAGGAATTTTAAAAGGGGCTGGCAGGGGCAGGGGGGAATTTGTTAACGAGTAGGCACTTAACTCTCCCCGACCTCGGGACCCCTGCCGGAAGTAATTTTCCCCCGAGTTGTGATGACGACGAAAATGCCTGTGTCGGCTGATGGACTGGCTGCTCAGCCAATCAATGACTGGAGCGGAGTTCTGCCCCACTCATTGACTGGCTTAGTGGCCAGTCCATCAGCTGGATCGTGACTTGCATGCTCTGGAGATCCCGGAGCCCGATGGGGGTCCTGAGGCCAGTCCCACCGCTCACCGCAGGCACGGGAAGAGGTAAGTTTGTACTTGTTATCAAATTTTCCCTCTGCCCTGCCAGCTGCTGGATTTTAAAAACAGGAGTGAATCTATAGAAGGTGCAGATGCAGCAACTGTGCCAGGACTAAGGTGTTGAGGGGGCCCCAAGGCAACTTATAGGAAGGTACCAGTATTATAAAGGGTACAATGCAGTAGGGGGCTGGTTACAGATTGGAGCCCAAACGCTTCTAAATACTATTATTTCCTCTATTTGTCTATTCATAAAGCATACATTGCAGACATACCTCCGTTATCAGGATCCATTCCTTCTGTAAGAAAACATGCCTTTAAGACAAACGGCTAGACCCGACAAAGTAAGAAAAGATGACATTACAACAAGTTGTATGAAATGTGCACAAGGTGTGAAGATAAGAGCTACATAATATAATACATCACGTACAGTGTCATGTTCGGTAAGAAACACCTGTCAGAATAAGCAACAACAATTCATCACCGTGTGTGTACACTGTGCAAACAACTCGAAAGGTGCCAGAACAAGCAAGAGGGACGTGTCACGTCGTGGAACTACGACACCTTCAAGTGTAAACAACGTATATAGCTGCAGAAGTCAGATAGATTGAGCACAGAAACCGATAGGAGAACCCGATTCCACTTCATATCAGAAATGTACTCAAGATAACAACCAAGGAGTCAAATAAAGCCGACAATGACCAGGGCTTTCCCCATTGGTTGTTGGGTATAATAGAACATACTATTGGAATGAGGGGCACATATAATGATTTTGGGTTTTGGCTAGGTAGGCATAGAGCCAATGGAGGAAATTTATCAAACATGGTGTAAAGCTGGCTCAGTTCCCCCTGGCAACCAATCAGATTCCACTTTTCATTTTCCAAAGAGTCTGTGAGGAATGAAAGGTGGAATCTGATTGGTTGCTAGGGGCAACTGAGCCAGTTTCACTTTACACCATGTTTGATAAATCTCCCCCAATGTATCCCAATATTCAGTCTGTTATGATAGAAAATCCCCAACTCTTCTGTCACCAACTTCTATTTATTAACATTGCACTTTTAGATGTATATTTTCAGCTAGGCTGCCACAGAATGACCAAGAAGAGTACGAGACAGCTCGCCCCTCTCGCAGCTCCCCGTGCCCCCCTCCCCGCACTTTTGCCCTCACTGTCGGCGTGTCTTATAATGCTGGCAGCAAGCGGGGAATGAGAAGCAAGTGAGCGCTGATCGCCCAATGTAATAGGAGCTTCACTCTAAATGACAGCTATGCTTTAAAGGAGTTATCCAACTAAGAGCTAAAAAATTAAATGCTAGCTGGTTTTACTCACTAAGTCATCCTGAGTATTTTGAGCCATCTCGTGTCTTTCTAGCTGCTGCCATTCCTGAGTTCCAAGTTCCAAGATGGCACTGGCCAGGAAACTACATTTCCCATCATGCATCTCCCTGACTGTTTTTGCATTCTCACCCCCTTTTTCCTGCCCACTGCTGTCATTACTATTGCACAGTAAACACAGGAATGTTTTTTTCACTGATTTTGCATCACATCAATATGTATTCCATACTAGCTGACGATATAGCAGAGCTGACACATGCATGGTGTAGCTATTTTCTGCGTAACAGACATCTGTTTACCGGGGGTGGGGGGTGTCGTGTAGGTTTAGATCTCTGCTTGCTGACTGTGATCCAGATTCTAAGAACATCCATAACACTTACAATATACAGAGTTGTGACACAAAGACAGGTACATATGCCTGCATTCACTGACAGCAAGCAGAGCTAGAACTATACCTTTTCATATTACAAAAACCTAGGCTCAGGGTCACATGTAAGTCTATGGAAGAAGCACAGGTGCATGGAGATGATGCAGATGATGTCTCCAAGTCAATAGACAGCTAACCCAGCCCCCAGAGAGGAGATGACATTTCCTGTGTCTACAAAGGGAGGGGGGAAGAGAGAGCAGCATGTTGTCAGAGAGGACACAGAGAAGATGATTTGAGACATCTAGAGCAGATAAGTATAAGAAAAACAAGGAAAGGGTGCAAGATAGGTTATACATGTATATTAGGCAAAGGGTGGTATTAGGAAGGGGGATTGTTTAGAATATGTTTTTTGTTACCCAGATAACCCCTTAAACCACACAGGGGCCATAGAGCTTGAAGTTAGTCCTCTGGGTGTTCGCTAAAGTTTATATCACCCAAGAAGGATCTTATCCCCTTAGTGGCATATAACCACATACAATCGTTGATAGCAAGCCAGTTACATTATAATTTGTAGAGGAAGAGCCAAGATGATACAAGACAATTCTGTCACTTAGAGCAGATTACAGCCTCCGGCCACATCATTCACAAAAACGTCAAAATTTTAAGTTTTTTTTTTTTTTTTATTGAAGTAAGTGCCTGAACTATGTGATTGTCATTCAGAGCTTGAAGACACGTGGAAATAGAAAGAAGTAAAGAAAGAGAGAGACAGCGGGGAGCTGTCCATCAGCCTGTGATTATCAGGAGATTCATTCGTGCACAGCTCTTATAATAAAACCATTGCGCTATATCACATTGTTTCATTTCAGATCACGTTCGAGGCAACCTATGTCAGTATCCATAGTGTCGGCTTTAGCACTGGGTCAAGATTCCTACGAAAGACTATTGCAATTATATTTAGTTCAGGTTGGTAAGTGCTGATGTGCGACATATAGGTTTATAGTTAAATTATATTGTTGCCTGGGGAGTGAGTGATGTAGATAGAATCCTGGGGAAAGACAAAGACACCTCAAGTACTCAAGCCCATTATGACTATAGGTATAGTATCCACTTGAGCCAGATGTCATGAGAATGGGTCATGGATGTTGTTGTAGTTGTTAGAGTTGTTCTTACTCATCAAGTCATCCTGAGTATTTTAAGCCATCTTGGGTATTTCTAGCTGACCCTGTTCCTGAATTACAACTTTTTCTAAAAGCTGATCTATATCAAAGATGGCGCCAGCTGGGAAACTAAATTTGCAGTGCTTCCCCTGATGAGCTGATAATGATGTAGTAGTGCCAATGATGATGGAGCAGAGCCGATGATAATGTAGCAGAGCCGATGATGATGATGATGATGTAGCAGAGCTGATGAAGATGTAGCAGAGCTGCTGCTGCTGATGTAGTAGAGCCGATGATGATGTAGCAGCGCCTTTGATTCAGCCGGGATGCTGCAAGCCAGTGGCAGGGTGGTGTGCTGACAGTGCTGGGGTCCTGCAGGCACCTGCCGGTGAGGGTGTGTGTGTGTATGGTTTGAGGTAGGGGTCCTGCAGGCCAGTGCTGGTGTGTGTTGTGGGGCGAGGGGGTTTAGGGGGGCTGTCAGCTGTCGTTGGTGAGGTGCGGGGAGGGAGATGGTGGCCAGCACTGGTGAGGTATGTGGGGTGCTGGTGGTGGGGGGGGGGGGTGGAGCTGGTGGTCAGCGCTGGTGAGATAATGAACAGGAGTGGGGTTGTTGGTGGTCAGCGCTGGAGAGATGGGGGAGGTTAGGGGTGCTGACGGGCAGTCGTTGGCTGGTGAGGTGCAAGAGGGGTTTCTTCAGGTTGGTGCTGGTGTGGCAAGCTGAAGAATGGTGTAAAAATGAAAATAAAAGCATATTACAGAATGCAAGTAAGTATGCGTTTACATTTGATTAACCAACAAAAGTTTTGAGGGGAATACCCCTTCAACGAAGGGGAGTGAATCAGCGTGGAGAGGTAAGCACAACACATCATTGTTATTTTACCCCTTTAAAGCAAGGGTTGCACGGATTTGACTAACAATTTTCAAGTCGTCTAATAGGCTCATTAAGCGAGCGCCAATCAAGCAGATCTGCTCTCTTACAGGAAGAATCAGGCCTTTAGCAGTATCTATGGGTATCCTCACATCTCCCGTAGAAGCATATGCAAACTAACTAACTGCATCTTTCAGAGGAAGCTTTCCCTTCAAGAAGATCTAGAATTTGACTGGGAATTTAAGCCAAGTCAGAAGGAGCAGTTACCCATATGTAGACAGAGTTTTAGGGTTTTTTACCTTTGTAATTATGGTGCAGAGTGCTGACTGTCTGAGCGGGCCTGACGCATCACAACCTGTCCAAGCTCAGACCAGGAAGTGGCCGGGGGACCGGAAACCGTGGTGGAAGAAAGAGAACTCCAGCACTGGAGCCAGGAAGGTAGGTGCATGTTGTTATGTTCAGCCACCTTCTCCCCAGCTTTTTATTCAGGGTCCCGGCTGTAGGACAGCCACCAATCAGCTTTAGAAACCATTGCATAATTATTCTATTTATAAAGCACATGGCCTTTACTTTTGTTTTCAGGGATTACTATCTGCTGACACTTATATTTTTAGATACTATGATACGTTAAAGTGATTGGCCTACATTTTTCAGAGAGCGCTCTGTGCTGGAGCCTATATTCCAAGAGACTATTATTTGTTGAAAGAACTGGCCTACATTTTCTAAGAGACTATTATACTGTAAATGAATAGGCTTACATCGCAAGAGACTATTGTAGACCAGAAGAAGAAAGAAAATACATTTCAGGACCATTAGTGATATTGTCCTTACAGACTGTAATCTATAACTCTTGATATTAGAAGTAACGTGGTTTCCTTCTCTTTATGTCATATCCCAGCCTTCTTTCCTTACGTTTCCAGCACATTCCACAGATGCTTGATTAGATTAACCCCTTTAAGCGACTCTGTACCCACAATCTGTCTCCCCCCAAACAGCTTGTACCGTCAGATAGCTGCTTTTAATCCAAGATCCGTCCTGGGGGCCGTTTGGCAGGTGATGCCATTATTGTCCTAAAAAAACAACTTTTAAACTTGCAGCCCTGTGTCAAATTGGCATGGACTAGAGTACGCATGCCCTAGGATTGCAACGCCCCTCTGTCCCTCCTCCCTGCCCACCTCATCACTAGGAACGCCCCTGGGCAGGATTTTTCCTATTCATCAAATGTCTGAATAGCGCACAGGTGCCTTAACCATCCAGCACATGTGCAGTGTTCAGAAAGGTGATGAATAGGAGAAATTGTTCTAGGGGCGTTCCTAATGATGAAAAGGGCTGCGATGAGGGACAGAGGGGTGTGGCAATGCTAGAGCCTGGGTACTCTAGGCCACGCCAATTTGGGCTGCAAGTTGTTTTCAGGACAATAACTGCATCACCTGCCGAACGGACTCCAGGACAGATCTTGGATTAAAAGCAGCTATCAGACGGTACAAGTGGTTTGGGGGGGGGGGGGGGGAGAGAGATTGTGGGTACAGAGTCGATTTAAGGACACAGTGGATTTCGGCCTTGATGACCAGGCCAATTTTCATTTTTTGTATTTTTATCTGTCTTTGCCTTCTAAGAGCTTTATCGCTTTTATTTCCCTATCTACAGGGCCATATAAGGGCTTGTTTCTTTTATATGAACAGGTGTACTTCGTTATAGAGCCTTTCAATCTACCATAAGGGTGCCTTCACACCTACCGGATCCACAGCGGATCTCACTTCTGCGGATTCGTAGCGAGATCAGCTGCGGATCCGGTACCATTGACCCCCTGTGATAGCACATACTTGCAGCGGGAATGACATCCCGCTGTCAGTATGTGCTTTAACCCCCCACTTCCCGCAGCCCTGCCGCCCGAATCTACCATCCTCGGCCGCATCAGTCCATACTCGGCCGCATTAGCCCATCCCCGGCCGCATCTAGCAGCCCACCGCCGTCTGCATCCCCCATCCCCGGCCGCATCAGTCTATCCCCGGGGCATCCTCCCATCCCCGGCCGCATCCCGCCGCTGCCCGCATCTCCGATCCCCGGCACATCCTCCGATCCCCGGCGCATCCTCCCATCCCCGGCCGCATCCCGCCGCCACCCGCATCTCCGATCCCCGACGCGCCGGGGATCGGAGATGCGGGCAGCGGCAGGCTGAAGGATGTGGCCGGAGATGGGGGGTATGCGCCGGGGATAGACTGATGCAGCCGGGGATAGTAGATTCGGGCAGCGGGGCTGCGGGCAGCGGGGGGTCAAAGCACATACTGACAGCGGGATGTCAATCCCGCTGCGAATATGTGCTATCATAGGGGGTCAATGGTACCGGATCCGCAGCGGTTCTCGCTTCGCATCCGCAGAAGTGAGATCCGCTGTGGATCCAGTAGGTGTGAAGGCACCCTTAAATGTATGGGGAAACACCAAAAATAATATCTATGGGGAGAAATTTAAAAAAAAAAAAGAAAAAAATTTGTAAATTTTGGGGGTTTCCGTCTTTACCTAATGAACTTTACAGTAAAACTGACAGGTTGTATTTATTCTATACGTCAGTCTGAGTACAGCGATAGGCATGTTTACATAGCTTTTCTTAGGTTTTACTATTTTTTAACAGTAAAACTTTTTTCTTGCAAATAATTATAATTGCTCTATTGTAACTCTGATAGCAGGTTTATTTTTTCATCTATGGAGCATTTTGGGGTGTCATTTTTTTTTTTTTTTTTTTTGCGCCATGATCTCTAGTTTTTTTGGTGTTACATTTGTGTAGATTAGATGTTTTGATCTTTTTTATTAATATATATATATATATATATCAACAAAAATCAGCAATCCTGGCATTTTATTCCTCTTTTCGTTTATGCTACTCGCTCTGTGGGAACATTACTGTTATATTTTAATAGATCCGACAATTACGCACGCTACAATATCAAGTATGGTATGATTATTTATTTCATTAATTTACCCCTTTACGTCAGCAATAAGTACATATACGTTCCTGCTGCACATACCCCGTGCAGCAGGAACGCATATGTATGTTCCTGACTGTGAGAGGGGTTTGATGTGTGCGGGACCGCTGCAGTGAGAGTGGTCCCACACACATCAGTGTCCAGCGAAGTGACAGGCAGCTGCGATCCTGCAGTTGCCTGTCATTAACCCCTTAAACGCCGCAATCTATAGCGATTGCAGCATTGAAGGTACTCAGTGAGGGTATGTGCACACTGAGCAATTCTTGCGGATTCCGCCAGAAAATACGCTCGGAATACGAGCGGAATTCCACTCGTTTAAATGCAACATTGCTTCTTTCTATAGAGCAAAATGGGAATTCTGTCTGGCTGTGCACACAGTGGAAATTTCACACACACAATAATAAAGGCAGCGCTGGGTACATTTTCTTGTTTACTATAAAACCAAACTGTATACATAGTTAATATAATGACTATAATGCTGTATACACATATCAAAAAGCAAATTCCCTTAAACTGAGAAAACATTATATTTTTTTGATTATTTCTAAATTTCTAATTTTTAATATCTGTCCCCAAGACATTATTGGTTTAAAGCCTCTACCCAAGAGACAAGAAACAATTCCCGACCATTCAGTAAATAGTCCTCGTGAAAAAGCTGCTAATTTAATAATTTCCAGCACTTACACAATAACAAAGACTTATTCCCTGGGGCAGCCCGGATTATTAACTCTGCTCACAAGGTCTTTGTGCTGGGTTGGTGTCGGGGTCAGTATTTACAGTATCAGTAGGCAGCGAGAGCAGAAGGCAAAAGCCCTCATTATAGCGTCCTAAAAGCGAAAATCATAATCCGGGCAAAAATTCCCTCCGTGCAGAAACAAAAAAGAACAACTAATGAGTATAATACTCTACAGGCCAACAAATGTAATGTAGCCTGTAAGATTTATTCACCCATAGAGGTCAATAACCACAAAAATATATATACAAAATACAATAGATATGACATTTACCATTCTAGAAAGCTATGGTTTCTGTAGTGATGACTTGAAGGATGTTAGAAGATTTATGTTTACTCTTGAGTTTCCTATCTTTTCGGTTTCGTTCACACATTGTGTATTTTGAAGTTTAAAAATATAATTTTGGGTGGTGTTTTTTCAAGGCTTTTGGGGGCGGGAAATGCAAATTGAGCCTTTGCTTCCATTTTATGGTGTTTTAAAGTGTTCAAACAAAAAAATCCATGTTACTAGCTTTGGCTTGGACCAGCACGCAGTAGCACCCCAACGGCCAGCATAATAATACTCACCTGTCCCGGCATAGTCCCCCGGCATTCCTTCTTTCCCGGCTGGAAAAACAAAGTAATGCTGGGGGACTGTGCCCAGCTAGGGGAGCATGTGGGGTGGAAGTTTTTTTGCTATCGGGCTCCATAAATCCTAGCTACGCCCCTGCAAGTATATTTGACTTTAAAGGGGAACCTATCAGCAGGTTAGAAAAATTTAACTTGCTGACAGCTCCCTAGTGTGAACGGGGAGCTGGGGATGAAGGTATGTCTTTTACCTTCATCCTCGAAACCATTCCTGTGCTGTTATCTGTGAAATCTTCTACTCAGTAAGCCATAAGAAGCACTGGGGGTGGGGCTACTGTCCCCTCCCAGCACCAATCCAGCTCAATAACAGCACGGGAACGGTGGAGAGGATGAAGGTAACAGACATACCTTTATCCTCAGAGCCCCATGCCCACTGAGGAGCTATCTAAGGAATCTAACCTGCTGATGGATCTCCTTCATGTTGCATTTACAAAGAAAGATTTATCTGGCAGATCTCTGAAGCCAAAGCCAGGAACAGACTATAAACAGAGAACAGGTCATAAAGGAGATACAGGGATCTATCCTCTTTTCAAATCCATTCCGGACTTTGGCTTCAAAAATCTGTCGGATAATCTCTCTGTGTAAATGCCCCATTAAAGGTGGCCATACACCTTCAATAATTAAAGCGACTCTGTACCCACAATCTGACCCCCCCCCCAAACCACTTGTACCTTCGGATAGCTGCTTTTAATGCAAGATCTGTCCTGGGGTCTGTTCGGCAGGTGATGCAGTTATTGTCCTAAAAAACAACTTTTAAACTTGCAGCCCCGTGCCCAACGGGCATGGCTTAGAATATCTGTGCCCTAACTTTGCACCACCCCTCCGTCCCTCCTCCCCACCTCTTCATCATTAGGAATGACACTGGAACATTTTCTCCTGTCTGAACATTGCACAGGTGCCTTAATGATCCAGCCCATGTGCCAGGCTGACACAGGTGGGGAATAGGAGGCAATCTGCCTGGAGCATTCCTAATGATGAGGAGGGCGGGGAGGAGGGACAGAGAGGTTGTGCCAGCCTAATGCACACAATCTAGGCCACTTCCGTTGGGCACGGGGCTGCAAGTTTAAAAGTTGTTTTTTAGGACAATAACTGCATGACCTGCCGAACGGACCCCAGGGCAGATCTTGGATTAAAGGCAGCTATCCGAAGGTACAAGCGGTTTGGGGGGGTCAGATTGTGGGTACAGAGTCACTTTAAAGGCCAAATGATCATTCAGCTGTTAATTGGCTCTCCCGTCCGGCACCTGTCCTCCCCATAAGCAAGAACGTTAGGCGATCCTGTGTGCTTTATGGGGAGAAGAGGGGTAAGCTGCATCCAGAAAGCTCTGGCTACAGCTTATCTCTCCCAGAACAAAGAAGTCAGGTGGTGATTTTCCATTATGCTCAACCCTTTTCTCCACTGACATTATCTGTTGGTGGTCGGTAGGGAATATCGAGGGCTGAAAAAAGTATTAGGTGTATTGGGACCTTTATGGGATAGTATAGTGAGAATGTGCAGCAATGACTACACTGAGAGGGAGGAAAAGCTGTACCTATAAACTATAAACTGTTACCTTCATTGTAATCTAACCTGTGGTGGTGAATGCTCGAGTCCAATTTTTCAGCTTTTAAATACTGGTGACTAAAGAAATTAGATACAGCCCTAGGAGTTCGGGAAAACATGGATACAGCCTATGTGCATCCGACTTCTTTAGCCGCCACTATTCAAATAGCGAACAATCATACTGGAGCATGCTGGAGGTGCACTGATCTCTAATGGTAATGATAATAAGACGACCGCTGACCCTGCTCCAAGTGTACGCAGCACATGCTGAAAAGTGATAGACATTATTAGCCCATTGTGAGGATTCCGTGTCCAGAATGAAACCTGCTATAGTTCATGGTATTTTTGTCATGTGAAGAATTTAACATGGTGACATTAAAAACAGCGTAATAAAACAATGGCCCATAAAAAAAAAAATCATAAAAAGGTAGAATTTTTATTGCATAGCCTACCCATGACTCTCATATGAAAATAATCACCCACCTCCTCGCTCTGTCTCAGGGCGTGCTCTAAATCTAAGCTAATCCTGCTCCCCTTAAGCAAAGCTTGATCTATAAACTGTATTATAAACATATTTCTGCTAGTAAAAGTGAACAGAAAATCTCGGCTATTATCCGCTCATGATTAGTGTGAGAACAGGAAAACCACCATCTGCTCTGAAGAGGTGCAGCAAATCCACCGGCAGGTCACATCCAGTTCAGTAGGGATTATGGCCGTAACCTCGCATCAAGACCCCTGTGAAGTCAGACACCAACATGTACAGAGTCATCACGCCAGGCCCTGAAGCCTGAGAGGGCCCACATGAGAAAACACCAATATTACTCACATTGACACCTAGGGAAGATTAGACATCTCTGCTAGAGAGTCCTACTCGCCAAAACATTCTCAAATTCAGAGGCAGCTGTATAGAAATATTTGCAACTGTTACTTAAAGGGGTATTCTGCTCAGGTAAAATGTGTTGAATCACCCCCCCCCCCCAATTCATTCCATACTTTTTATTATCTTTTCAGTCTCTTTTTCCCAGTTCTGAGCTGCTGCTTTCTACTGAACACACAGAAAACTGTGTGTGAGCTGTTCACTCTGTCTTGCTCTGATCTCCCCACCTCCCGCCTTTAGAGATGGCTCATGTAAACAGTGGTCCGGCTGACCGTCTGTCTCTGCACTCTGTAATGCCAGGAGGGATAATCACAGTGATGTCACCAGCAACTTGACCTCAAATTAATCCTCCCAGCATCACAGAGGGCAGAGATAGCCGGCCAGGGTTCACATGAGTCATCTCGGAAGGGGGTTCAGAGAACAACGGGGTATATATATATATATATATATATATCCTCTAGAAAAAAAATCATGTGATAAGGGGGTGATAACAGAGAGCAAGTGTTGTATATGCTAGGATTTAAAAGAAAACATTGCCAAATTTGGGATAAAACAGTTCCAGCTTTGGCTGTAGAAATGAATGACAACAGAGAATAGTGAGCTAGTGCCGTATATGTCCAGCAAGGTAAAGATCTATTGTGAAAACCTTCCTGGAACCTGATGTACCGATGTGCCAAATTTGGAGTCAAACAGTTTTTGGGATGTCTATAAAAGACAGACTGTAATAATGGCTGATAACAGGGAACAACAGTGAGTGAGTGCTGTGTACATTGGGCAGGGTCGGGACCCTTATGGAAACCTTCGCAGACACCCCATGTACTTATGTGTTTGGATTTCTATAGAGACTGAGATAATGGCTGATAACAGAGGACAAAGGTTATATATATATATATATATATATATACACATACATATATATATACTGTATATATATATATATATATATATATATATATATATATATATATATCGACCCGTTTAGCCATCAAGCTGCATTGCAGTAAGTAGAAATTAGAGGAACGTTCCCTGATCCCACCAGCGTTGATTATATTTGCTTATAGATTTTTGGGGCCTCTGCAGATGACTGGAGGTATTTTTGCCGCCCTGATGTTGGTCTCCATTGCTGAGCCTCATAGTCCCGGCCTTTCATTTTCCCTGCGTTGTTTGAAGTTGGATTTTCACACGGAGGCGAAGAATAACAACCAGTGTATTCCATGGGAGAACTTGGCTGAACATCACAACACGGCACAAATACCTGCAACCTAGATCCACAGATGGAAATAGTTCAATCTTCCTTTGGATTTTTCTACTTTATGTTTATTATTATAATTGAAGCCGTCCCTAATGAAAGACACAATGAAAGCCTCCGAAATTGTAATGGTTTAATGGGGGATGTGGAGACGGCTGAAGTCAAACACTCCATATACCTCATTACATAGCTATACTGTGATACATAGACATAACTGTCTCCATTTCAGGGTATGGAACCACGGCTTAGTTGTATGCTAGTAGTACACATAGAGGTACTTCCTTTTCCGGATTTCTCTGGCAAATCACAGCATAACACATACTCCTCTGTGCTATTTTATGGCATAATGCTAGTAAAAGTGCACAGGTAAAAGTGCTGGGTGAAAGTGGGTACAAAGTGCAGTACTATAGATGCCATGTGAAGGGAGAAGGGGTTCCTGATGCACTGAGTTTGCAAGGTGCTATGAGAACAGAAATGCAAGAAACAGCATCAGCACAGCAAGGGGTTACATTTAGGGCCCATTCACACTGAGCAAAACAAGTGGAATTCATGACATTTAAATTCTCTGAGTGGAGAGGAGCGGAGGTATGGAAGCCATCCCATAGATACTCTATGTGACATCATGGCAGACGGGATTCCGCCGCAAGATTCCGCCTGTTTTGCAGGAAGTGGTGTACTCTTTCCAGTGTGACACAGTGCTCTCTGCTGCCACCTCTGTCTGTGACAGGAACTGTGCATGCAGGAGAGGTTTTCTATGCGGATTTGCTATTGATCTGGACAGTTCCTGTCATGGACAGAGGTGGCACCACAGAGAACTGTGTCAGACTCGAAACAAAAACGGAAAAAGTGCCCTGGGATCCAGGGCTAATTTATACAAATACACACTGGCACATAGGCCAATAGCCCAAAGGGTCCTAAATCACCCCAGGGCCCTATGGGCTATTGGCCCTATGTGCCAGACTTGAAACAATACACCACTTTGTACAGGGCATACAGCAACTGAAAGGCTTGAGATTTTTCAACCGAAGTAAATTACAAATCTATATAACTTAGAAAGAAAATATTTTTCGCTGGATTATCCCTTAAAAAAAAAAAAAAATATATATATATATATATATATATATATATATATATCAACTGCTTGCAAATGGTTTCAGAATTCTTCTAGTACTTATCAACTGCTGAATGTCCTGCAGGAAGGGGTTTCCAGCCTGACACAGTGCTCTTTGCTGCCACTTCTGTCCATGTCAGGAACTGTCCAGAGTAGAAGTGGTTTTCTATGGGAATTTGCTACTGCTCTGGACAGTTCCTGTTTCTTTTTCTTTTTCTTCTTTTTGGTCATATAAAGAATAGTTGTCTTCATGAAATAACTCCTTAAACTTTATGAATGAGATTTGGAGCTCTATATCAGAGAAACAGCTTTGACCACTATAAAGACAAATTAAAAAAAAACATTGGACTTTTTGACCAAGAATATTGCTCATTGTTGTACAATCCATAGTGGGATCCATCTGGTTCCAGGAAACTGGACAATCCCTCTCTGTGTTGTGAACACTGTGCCACCTACTTTGTGCCAAGGGTTCACCGATGTACCACCTATTCAGGACTGTGTTCTCCAGCCTCCATTTGTGGCCACCACAGTGGAGCAGGTATACAGCAGTAAAACATTATGTATCAGTGATCTATATCTAAAGCTTTACGCTGGGTCAGACAGTTCCATAGTGTACTGTTCTTATAGTCCTAAAATAGGAAAAGTCATATTGGTGGTGAAATCAATACACTGCAAGAACACTGAGAAGAATAAGGATTTCTCTGTACGGCCTTGTTGGTTGTGTGATCATAAATCCTTGCCAATCTGAAGAATTATTTTTGACAAAAACTTAGCAACAGCTGCTTGGAGTGATATTGGATAACCTGGATTATTCCATAGATCCATCTTGCTGCATGTAACAAGCTAAATGACTTGATAAGACAAGAACTGTGACCAATTAGAGGATTTACCTAGTAAGGTATCCTGGATGTTTCCTTCTGGAGCGCCGCTGCTGTAGGCCTTCAAGTGACATATTATAATTGTTTTCACGGGAATTATAGCCATTTCTGTAGAACGAGAGCTCCTCACACTGGCCATGTGATGTAGTGGACGCATAGAGAACTGAGGGAGCAAGAAATCTGCGACCTAATGTAGGCGAGAATCTTACCAATCTAAGCAAATGTTTTGTGAAAGGTGAGTGTAGTAGAATTATACAGCTTATCATTATACAATGATTAAAAAGGTTTAACTACAACCTCCAAGTGTACTGTACCACCAAATGTATTTTGCAACCATAACATGTATATTGCTATTAATGTAAAGAGCCGTCTTTATGTTTGGTGTGGCTACCAGGAGAGAAAATTGTGCAGACCAAAATGGTCAGTGATGGAGACAATGGAGTCCTAGGTACTCTTGTAGGCTCTTTGAAAAGGCAGAAGTACTCTTGAGAGACAATGATCCATACGTGGACTCTAAAAGGACCTTCCTCAAGTGACATAGGTTTAGTTAGGCTGTTCAAAGTGGTCCAAGGCCCCTAAGAGGAGGCGTGCGTGACTAGGCCTGGTTGTAAGGGGCTACAAGGATTGTAGGAGAAGGAAGGGTAAAGCTAGTGGGGGTAGGTTTTAGGGGGTAGTGATAGGGGTCTGGGGGATAATGATTGGAGGTGAGGGGGGTATGATAGGTGGGGGGTGGTTAAGCCATGGCAACTTGTCACGCTAGCCAGGAGTGGTAGTACCCACCCCTGGAAACACAAGCATCGGACCTTGGTAGAACTAGTGTGAGGGTGCAAGTGTGACAAGGATGACAGAGACCAGACTTAACCAGGGTTTCAACTTTACTGGAAAAATATAGTTTCCGTGCAATACAAAATAGAAGACCAATACTGGTCACAAATGCCAGTGCAAAAAATATTTGGTAATACTTCTTTAAAGCGACTCTGTACCCAAAATCTGACTCCCCCAAACCGCTTGTTCCTTCAGATAGCTGCTTTTAATCCAAGATCTGTCCTGGGGTCCGTTTGGCAGGTGATGCAGTTATTGTCCTAAAAAACAACTTTTAAACTTGCAATCCCATGCCCAATGGGTGTGGCCTAGATTGTATATGCATTAGGCTCACACACTCTCTCTGTCCCTCTTCCCCGCCCTCCTCATCATTAGAAATGCTTCAGGCAGATTTTCTATTATTCCTCACCTGTGTCAGCACGGAACATGGGCTGGATCGTTAAGGCACCTATGCAATGGTTAGCATGGAGAAAATGTTCCAGTGGCATCCCTAATGATGAAGAGGGATGGGAGGAGGGACGGAGGGGTTGTGCACAAATAGGGCACAGATATTCTAAGCCACGTCCGTTTGACACAGGGCTGCAAGTTTAAAAGTTGTTTTTTAGGACAATAACTGCATTAACTGCCAAATGGACCCCAAGACATATCTTGGATTAAAAGCAGCTATTCAAAGGTACAAGTGGTTTGGGGGGGTCAGATTGTGGGTACAGATTTGCTTTAAGAGAAACTCAGAGGTAGACCTGAGCAGACAATAGAAGAAGGTGAATGCTTGTGTTGAGAGAGTGGTATAAGGGCTGGGCAGGAGCCCTTGTCTTGTCTTGTAGAAAACTTCTTGTACTCACGTTTAGATATATAACTGATATCTGACCGCCTTCTTGCCTGCAAAGTATTGGTGACTGCCTGTGAGGTAGAACAAGTCCTAGGACTTTTGTCTCTAGGTTGAGCTCCCCCTGAAGACTATCCCCGAGTGGACGAGCATTTGTCAGGAAGGTGTCTCGGTTCTTTAGCTTCCCTGGCTTACTGGGCATCAGTCCCTCTGCCTTTCCTTAGGGGGTGACTGTCCTTTCTGAAGAATCCACGGTGTAGACAGGGTGGTCCTATTATCCGGTTACCCCACCTCTACAGTTCATGCTTTCACTGAACTGGAAACTAACTGTAAAGAACTACTCTGACTCCTGACTGGAGCAGAACTCCCAACTTTCATGAACTAACTCTGAACAGAAAGCCCCTACCTTAAGTAGGGTCGTGAGATAGGCAAGTAGGAAAGAGAGAGTGTAGAAGTTTACAGAGTGTCTGCCCCAATAGGCAACGATATATATATTTTACATCACACATTTACCGACCGATGGTTGGCACACCGTTTTGACACTAACCTTTCACTGGCCATGTAGTCTGATAGATAAGGAAATCGTCATCCATTCTAATAATACAAAGTAACAAAACTTTTGCTCTGTAACCCTCAATGTGAGATTATTTCCTGCCGAGAGACAGCGCATTGTTATGTGACTTACGGCCATGGAGACGTGCGCTCATTTCCATATGTAATCTTCTATTATACAGAACCTCTGAATATATATGAACTTGGTGTGGAAAGAAAGATAATATAAACAGCGTCTCCTCGTGTGATTATGATAATGTCTTCTCCGGTAAGTGCCGTAATATTTGTGTGAACAGTCAGCATCAGTAACGCGGTTTCCATGGAAATGTATGGAGATTACCAGCAACCATTCCCATGGGACGAATTGCCAGAGAATACTTTCAGTTCTGCTTTCACCATATAGAACATAAAAAAGTCAGAAAACAGCAGGAAGGCAAATGACAAAAAAGAAAATTTTCACCTTAAAGTGCTTTGCGTTAGCAATATTACTTTCTTGCTCCCCTTTCTCCTTCCATACTGATGACAGCAGTTGCCTAGGTTCCTTGACCACTGCTTTTAGCTCTGAGAGCAGTGGCCGGGCAGTGAGGCACTCGGGTGGTTGGGAACTGGTAAGTATATTTTTACTTATTCTATGTTTCCCTCTCTGACATCCCACAAGTCTGCCTGAAAGTATGTGTCATGTCAAAGGGAGACACAGCAATGCCGAGGTGATTCAGCTTAGCACTGCTTCTTCCTGTCCTCGCTCCCCTTAAAGCAGAAAGTGAGAGTGGAGTGCGCCAGTACCAAGCTGAGGGTGGATGAGAAAACCCTCAGTATTTTAAGCCGTCTCCCTTCTTTCTAGCTGACACAGTTCCTGAGTTACAAGTTTTTCTAAAAGCCTTTCTATATCCAATATGGCTCTTGCCTGGGGATCCGGCCCTGGGCTGGAGGCGCCATCACTGTCAGTCACCACCTCCACAGCCTGCTGCAGGTTCGTCCCACATTCCTTGGTACTGTGGTGTCTCACCACGGGTGTTGCCTTTAGTCACACCCCTCGCAAAAGGCTGTACTCGTAAAAGTGGTGATGAAGTAGTACCTAAGTTTTGCCACTAGATGTCGCTAGTATGTATATCTTGTACCTATGTATTGCACAACTGTAGTACTCAAGGGGTTATTGTTGTTTGTGATTTGAGCACCAATGAGAGCTCTTTTCTACCATCTCTATTCTGCTTCTTGTGCACTCTCTTCTCACCCACTCACAGCAGGTATTACATACCTGTTAGGAAGTTGTCACATGGGGAGAGGAATTGTAGTCACGCACTTAGTTAGTCTTAGTCTGGTTCCTGTACAGAGAGGACGCAAGCCAGAACGGTCCCTACAGCAGTCACGTTGGGCCATGGCTTATGCCAGGTCCCCTGTTAGAGGACAGTCCAGTGTAGTCTGAAGTGTGGTAATGAGCAGACGCACATGAAAAACATGAGACACCTTCTACATGAAACCAGCACTTCCACACACTATGCAGTGCTAAACGCTCACAGAGAGGACAGGGATCATCCCAGCCCACGCCGTGAAAAAGTCTAAAGATGCAGGACAGTATCCTGAAGCAAGGGGAACTGATCCAGATAGAGCAAAGTTGCTAGAAGCCTACGTACTCTATCTCGCAGCGCGGGTGTAACCAGGAAACCTTGGCCACTCTGCTCAACCCAGGTAACAAGGTCTGGGGCTTGTGTCACCCCAGTCACCCGACACTGGGGGGAATAGGTGGTGCAAAGACAAAATGTCAAAACACGGGCACAAGTATTCTACTTATTCTACTTCTAAAGTTCCGGCAGAGCACATTACTACAGTGGTACCTTGGTTTAAGAGTAACTTGGATTAAGAGTGTTTTGGTTTAAGAGCTCACAGTTTTTCAAAATTGTGACTTGGTTAAAGAGCATTGCTTTGGTTTAAGAGATCCCTGTACTGGATGGGAGGGGGAGTGGGGGAGGGGCATGGCCTGAACAGGGTGGTCTACAGCACTGTACTATGACCCAGGAAGTCTCCCTCACCTTCCAAATCATAGCAGATGCACTTCAGGCTGTGGCTTACATCAGAGGACAGGACTGTGGAGGTAATCTCTTCATAGTTGTAACCCCTTTCTTCCCGGACAGAGAGTGCTGCTATACTGTGCCCACATATGTCCTGCTCATTCCTTCATGCTCCCTGCAGTCTCTGTCAGCCCTTGTGTTTCCCATCCTCTCCATTCCTGCTATAATGTGCCTGCACTCACACTCAGCTATACACACTGCTGCTATAATGTGCCTGCGCTCACACTCATTATAGGCATATGCAGTTGCATCTTGTATCTACAAACAGCTGATATTTTTTCAGGTTTATGCCGTTACTATACATTATACACCACATGCTGATTGCTATACTGCACAGTAACTTATAATATAACATATTCAGCTGTTTCTAAATCTCAGTTTCGTCTGTTTTACATGTTATTCAGAATAAAAAATCAAGTCTTGTCAGTCAAGTCCAGAGTATATTGCTAAGTCACAAGTCTACTGTATGAAGAATTTCTAAATTAAAGAAGAGTTAATTTATGGTAACAGGACTTAGCGATTATTACTTAAACACTGACACAGTAATTGCACCTTCCTTGGGTCATCTCCCCTTTCTGTCGGTGGCGGTACCAATAGTCCGGGTGGGTCACAACTCCACTCCGGACCACCGTGATAAGTACCCAAGGGACCCCCTCACAGCCCGGCAGGTTACCGACCACAGGGGAAAGGGTATAGCTCGCCACTTTAAAATAAAAGCAGGTGTGCCTTCATACCTGTGTGCCCACCTGGCACTGGCGTCACGACAGTACAACATCTGGCTGAGCTATACCTCGACCAACCACCACAGTAGGCTGTTTGGCTTTACTGTAAGTCCTGGGGGTATCTTAGAACTGGAAGCCACAGTTGAGACTCAGGAAAGGTGACTGCTATAGGTGAAGCTCTGTTCTGCCATGTAGTGACCAGCAGGCATTGTTCTACATGCTTGATATTATGCAGCTGTACGTCCCTGAACCCAATACTTGGAAGTATATAGTGTATATTGGAAAGTAGTTCTGACTTTGCATCTAGTCGTGTTGTGATCTGAAAAGGACCTGAGATGATGAACATGCTGTGCTGAACAGGAGTTTGCCCTCTTTGGCGCACGTATCTGATAAATTGGTGTTTTTGTGTAAAATGAACATTGCACCTCTTGATTTTTTTACAGTCCGTAAATGAGGCCTAAATAATTAAACAGATGCCCAATACCCCAGAGCTTTTCATTAGCGTTCTCCGTGTTGCATGAAGAAACGTAATGAGAAGCAATTATTATACAGAATGGAGTATGATAGCTCATTTGTAGCGCACGCCATTCGTAACTCGGTGCCATATGTATACGCATCTTTTTCACCTGTCAGTGACACTAAAGCGCACCTCACTTTACTGTACTAAAACTCTCATTGTCTTAGCACTGTATATGTCTGACAATACTTACTCTTGGTGCTAGGTCCAGGAAGTAGCTATATTAACGCAGCCATCTTTTTTGGCTATGGAACTATTATATAGTCACGGGGTCAACCCAACTTTACATGTCAGCCAGTTATTAGCCCAATCTTCTCTTCCTCCTATATGTGGGTAAACTATTAGCCATTTGTGACATATATGGAGCTATTATATAGTCACGGGGACAACCCAGGATTTATAGAATTTCATAGTCTCTGCTTTCTCTGCTCTCTTTAGCTGCTCTAAGAACTCTTCTTGCTCTATCACTATTTTCTTCCTATGTAAGCAAGTTATGCCCCCAACCTCCTCTTTAGTGTCGAGTGAGCACTATGCTTAGTTTTGGCCAAAGCCATTTAAATGGGTTGGGGAATCAACTGAAGATGACACCCATCCAGGACGACCTGTCCAAGCATCTTCAGAGGAAATGTGCCCTAAAGTGGAGGCCATGATTTTGGAAGATTGTTGGGTCAAAGTCAGTATTATAGCTCCTGGAACAGTTTCCAGTATCGTTCATGAAGTTTTGAGGTCAAAGGTCCATTCCCAGTGGGTGCCACGTATATTGATGCCTGAGCAAAAAACATTTCACCAGCAATTTAGCTCTAAGAATTTAAACAATCCAGGAGACTCCTAGTTTCAAATTGTTACGGATGATGAAACATGGATCCACCACTATGATCCTGAGACCATGAGTCTATGCAATGGAAGAACAAGGGGTCACTAACACCAAAGAGATCTTGTGTGCAGCACAGAGTCACCGGTCACCATCACAGTCACTGATCTCATCTCATATGTATAACTAATATGTTGGATGTGGCATGTCTCGACCTAGCATCCCCATGATGTTTATAGCAATAACTGGAGGCCTGCTTTAATTCACGGCACAGAAGCAATAAACCTGAAGACAAGACATAACGTGAAACGCGGTAACACTACACCCAGCGTCTGCTTTTATTATTTCGCTTGCAAAATATTCTAAGTGCTCCATAAATTGCTGCAAACGTTTTACTGCGTTGTAAAGTGAAGAATATCAGAATTCCCATCTAAAGTTCTCCTTATCTCATTCCAGACTAAACTTTCTATCTCATTTATGAGATTTGCTCATATAAAGCAATTCCACGGCTATTTGGTCCCATCTTAAATCATTCAAGACAATTCTACCCCTTAAATTAGTAGATGGAAACCATTATATTCAGTTGTTTGTTTGTTTTTTTACTTATATCTGCTCATAGGAAAGCTGGGTGGCAACTGATGCGGTCACTGTGCAAGGTTGGCACCCTGGATTCCTAGGTTTTTACATGGAACGTTTGTCTACCTATAAGGTGCTGTTAGGACTAGAGAACTAGACGAAACGAGACAGGTCATACACTGGCACTGACACCCGCCCCGCTGTACCTGCCTAATTGCCTCGACTGGCCTAGGTGGCAGCAGACAACTGGTCGACAGTCCTTAAACTATGCAGGTGAGACACAGAACACGGACAAGACAAATAAAAAACAGGAATAGCAAGGTACAAAAATGTAATCCAAAAAGTAGTCACAAAGTCAAAGATACCAGTCATTACAAATACTAGGTCAAGAGGTTATTCAGGGTATAAGGCTCTATCCCAGGCAGGAAATGGTAGACAGGGAAGGATAGTTATGGGGCCTGGAGTCCCAGCCCATGGTGTGATTGGGGCTGAGACTCCGACCCCAGAACCAAACTGTAGTGTGACTGGCTCAGCCGTCAGCTCCTGACAGGTACTATGTACTCAAGGCTTAAAAGGGGTTATCCCAAGGCTACAACTTATCACTTATCCACAAGACAGGTAATATTTATCTGATTGGTGCTGGGACCATCATTGATGGTTATGTACAGAAGTTCCCTAATACAGTGTCCCCTGTGGTTGGGTGTTGTCTGGTAAATGCCTTATGCCAGTGTGTCTGCTTGCTTTGGGCCAGCCTCTCTACTGAGAGAAATAGATTGGTCAAGTACATCTTTTCCTTGTGGGAGGAAATGTTTAGAGCTTCAGAGCAGCTTCTCTTTCCAATCCTAACCTATTCCTAATCTGAGAGCAGGCGAGAGTAATGGGATAGATCTGTACCTCACCAATAGAAATTGCAGAACTGATGTGTGTTCTAAAAGTTATGTCAAGTTATACCTTGTCTGGCATTTCTATCTGCACATGACCACCAAGAGCACCCCAAAACACCCCTAGCTGTCAACGCTCTGTGTGGTTGCCTGGCCCGCCTGCCGCAAGAAACAGCCCTGTATAGGCTTGTACCTTTAAGTTAGTCCCATAATACTTAGCCACCCCCAGTAAAATGTATCCAACCCCACCAGGTCACTCTGTGCTAGCAAGACCCCTGGTTAGGTGGTAAGAAGTCGCTGAGGAGGTCTTCTGTCCATATTAATCCAGTTTGTGACCTGTGTGAAGGCTACAAGTCTTAACATTGCTACAGGCCTTCTTCTATTGTTCTATTTAAACTATTGCACTAGTGACTAAATGAAGAGGTGGGCAGGCATGAGTCATTAACTTAGGGGAAAAGAATCCCCCATTGTTGTTATCTCATGCCCCCTACCCGAGCATGCAGCATTTGATTACTGGCGACTGGAAAAAATGGATGCAGCCCTAAGGCTCCTTGGAAAACATGGACACAGCCATAGGCCATAGGCTGTATCCATGTTTTCCAAGACTCCCTAAGGCTGCATCCAACTGTAATTTAATGCCGCCCGCTCGGGTTCGGACGAGATTGTGCACAAGATTTAATCATCTCTACACACTACCTATCAAGTGCTTGAATTGATCCTGTGGATAGGTGACAACTGATGAGCTTTAAGAAGACTTCTATAAAGTTTAGGTGACTCTGTGACTAAGTAATGGCTCCATTATGGCTGCTCTATAGTAGCTGCTTAAAAAATAAAAATATATGCCAATAGAACTATTCAATCTCTCAAAAAAGAATGTTCTATAGTCAGCCATAAAATCACTGGATATTTTAGAAGAGAGCCAACCATTGTGCCTGTCAGAGGTGTAACTTGCATGCCTACAGACCAGTATTTAGTCCTATGGGAACAGACAGCAGTAACTATACAGAACAACAGACACAGCTTCCATTCTTTATAGAGAACAGACAAGCGGACATGTTAGAAAAGCTATCGGTATGTGAAGGGATCAGGCAGCGTCCGTCACACCTCCATACACCAGACACGCTCTACAACGCAAGTTTTCATGACTTGGCTGCACCCGGTGGCACCTATCACAATAATCTCTTGTGTCCCCATTAGGTACATTTCTAGGGTACAGGCGTACATTCTGGATTTACCACCAACTGGTGGGAAAAAACTGGTCATAAAGTGCCCCCCAAATACTAAGTCAACAATGGATTTTATACACCTTGCCGTCGGGGGATTTTACGGCTCTGGCATTGCCAGATTTTTGTTGAATCCTAATTAACTGTGACTGCTGTACAAATATCCTATAGAAGACGTCTGATGGTTCCCGTAGAAGAGAGGAGAGACTTGTATTCGGAGAGACTCATGCTATATATAGAACTTAATGATTTGACTTTATGGGGCCTCGATAAACTACATCTGTCATCAAGTGTGTTGGCCATGGAGCCAGGGTTTGGCCATTTTATATAGGACATACTACAGCGAGAATAAAGGCAGTCAGACTCAGTACTTAGAAAACCAAAAAGAAACTAGAAAACCAGAAACTAGCTGTATAGGACAGGCCATTAGTATGCACAGAAATCTTAGTGTACCTGTCGTTATAACTTTAAAAATCTAAATTAACACTAGATGTGAAATTAAGCAAGTTTGCAATATACATTCATTATTTCTTTGTTATTATCATGCTGTAAAACAAAACTGTACTTACCAGAAATCCAGGTCCAGTCTACTGAAGGCAGATTTTCTGACTTGTGCTGGTTGAAAAAAAACAGACTAAACAAAGGAAATCCGGCCAGTACAGAGTGTCACATGTCACATGACTGCCTTCTCTCTGTGAGTGCTTAGATGGCCTGGGATACACTGGACTTCCTGTTTTCTGACTCTTTGGCTACGTTCACACAGAGCAAAAGGGGCGGATTACGCAAGGAAATATTTCCGCCTGAAATCAACTGACGCTGAATTCCGAGCAGAATATAAGCAGAATCCCTGCGTATTCCGCTAGGAAAGTGTTCAGCTCGTAATCAGCTCTTGACAAATTCAGCGCAGAATACTCGGGGAATCCGCGCTGATTCCGCATGCATTCAGTGCTGAAATTCAGCGAGTAAACTAGACTATACCAGAATATATACTAGAATCCTCCTCCCCCCCCCCTTTTTTCCCCATTTCCGCGCTGATTCAATGCGTAATTTCCGCTTGTAGTACGCTTGTATTCCGCGCTGAATACACGCGCATTCCGCGCTGAAACTGAAAATCAGAGCCCCATTGGTTTGTATAGGCTTCCGCTAGCGGAAGAATGAACATGTTCATTCTTCTGGCGGACAGCGGATTAGCTGCGGAACGTTCAGTGCAGAAATTCCACCGTGTGAACCGCAGAGCAGAATTTCCATTCAACACAATGGAAATTAGCTCTGCACCTATTTTAACGGCAGAAATTCTGCTGCTTTTGCTCAGTGTGAACGAGCCCTTTGAGAAAAAAAAAGTCAGAAAACAGGAAGTGCTGTGTTCTCCATGATAACTAAAATAATAATAATAATAATAATAATAATAATAAATGTATATTGCAAGTTGTATATTGTAAGTTGCTTTACATCACATCTACTTTTGATTTAGATTTTGAAAGTTATAATGACAGGTAAACTTTAAGAAATCTAGGATTTAGATCAGTAGATCAGACTGAATTGCCCTGGTGACAGGTTCCCTTTTAAGGGTTGAATTTACTTAGGGGTCTGGACTGTGGCATAAACTTATGTTAGGGTCTAATCTAGGGTCTGTATTTATTTAGGGGTCTATAGAGATTTACTGAAGATAAATTCTAAACAGATATAATAGGCAAAAGCATTTCTACAGCCATTCTGACCCTTAACAGCTCTCCACTGCTTTTCACTTAAAGCGGTACAGTTTTTTTGTTTTTTACATGAATAGACTGGTGCCAGCACAGGGATGCCAGTGCTGCAGGCCTTTTTTGAACTGCGGCCCGATTCTCGCGCATAGCGCCAGTCTATTACCGAGCACCAGCCCAGCATAAAGCACTGGGGCAGGCCTGTCGGCCTCCAGTGTGAAGAAACCACCTCCCCTCTGTGACCCGGCTCCATTAGAATGAACTGAGCCGCGTCACAGAGAACCAGGCCACGGTTCAAAAAAGGACATTGGTGGTGGTAAACGCTTTAATGGTCCTGTGTGGGCAAACCCACTGAAATGTATAGAGGATGCCCAAGTATGATACATAGGCATGTCAACAAAATAAATATTAAAGAACCATAGACCCAACTAAAACTTAATTTTTATTTAGCAAACATTAAAATTAGCACATCTATAGGGGGCCATAAATAGATATTTTTTATCCTATTCAAAATCCCACACTGATTACTCAATGAGGGAAAAGTAACCCAAACACATATACTCAGTAAGTTCTGTAAGTGTAACCATGTATCAATTCCAATAAACATATAATTAGCCCCTTTTAAATGTTAATTGGGCTTATGGACAATCAGGGAAAGTTGCGGCTAGTGATTGGCTGAGTTCACATTTCCTATGAGTTCAGATAGTAGCAGAAAGTGGGGACTTATTGGGTACTTGGTGAGTGTCAGGATGTTATTGCGGGAGGATTGGTGAGGTGAGTAACTCTATTTTTTTTTTCCAGTCTACCTCTTTTTACATTTTGCCAACTGATAACCCCCTTTAAATACAGAAATAAAACATAAGTAACTGCTTGTGACAGCTAGTGGTGTCCACCATGACAATCACATTATACTGTACTGTACAACAAGAGTATATGCAGTGATGAACGACATGGCCCAAACATACAGTGAGTCCAAGAAGTATTTGATCCCTTGCTGATTTTCTTTGTTTGCCCACTAATAAAGACACTATCCTTCAGCACTTTTAATGGTAGATATATTCTAACATGGAGAGACAGAATATCAAGAAAAAAATCCAGAATATAATTTTAAAGAATATATTTTAATTAATTTGTATTTCAATGAGGAAAATAAGTATTTGATCCCTCTTGCCAAACACACTCAATACTTAGTGGCAAAGCCTTTGTTTGCAAGCACAGCGGTGAGACGTTTGTTGTAGTTAACCACAAGTTTAGCACACACACCAGGGGGAATTTTGGACCACTCTTCTTTGCAGATTCTCTCTAAATCATGAAGGTTGGTGGGCTGTCGCTTCACAACTCTGACCTTCAGCTCCCTCCATAGATTTTCGATTGGATAGAGGTCTGGCGACTGGCTGGGCCACTCCATGACCTTAATGTGATTTTTCTTGAGCCAATCCTTTGTTGCCTTTGCTGTATGTTTAGGGTCGTTATCATGTTGGAAGACCCAACCACGGCCCATTTTCAGAACCCTGGCAGAGGGGAGGAGGTTGTCCCTCAGGATTGTGCGGTACATGGCTCCATCCATCTTCCCAGTGATGCGGTGAAGTAGCCCTGTACCCTTGGCAGAGAAACACCCCCAAAACATTATGCTTCCACCTCCATGCTTGACGGTGGGCACAGTGTTCTTGGGGCCATAGGCAGCATTTTTCTTCCTCCACACATGGCGGGTGGAGTTGAGGCCAAAAAGTTCAATTTTGGTCTCATCTGACCACAAAACCTTCTCCAAATAACTTGGTTCATCTTTCAAATGATCATTGGCATACTTGAGGCGCGCCTCCACATGTGCTCTCTTCAGCAGGGGTACCTTTAGGGCACTGCAGGATGTGAATCCATTGTTGCGCAAAGTGTTGCCAATTGTTTCCTTGCAAACTGTGGTCCCAGCTGCCTTCAGGTCATTTGCTAACTCCTGCCGAGTGGTTGCAGGACGATTTCTGATTGTTCTCAGCATCATTGCCACCCCACGAGGTGAAATCTTCTTTGGAGCACCGGGCCGAGGTCTGTTGATTGTCATGTTATACTCTTTAAACTTTCTGATAATTGCACCAATAGTTGTTACTTTCACATCCAACACCTTACTAATCTTTTTGTAGCCCATTCCAGCTTTGTGAAGGTCAACAATTCTGACTCTGAGGTCCTGTGACAGCTCATTGTTTTTACCCATGTTGGAGACTTGAAATCTGTGTGATCTGTCTGATTCTATGGACAGTTGTTTTTCACACAAGTGATTAGTGAGAATAGGTGGCTTCAGGTCAGGTAACAAGTTGATTGGGAGTGTCTAACTGGTCTGTAAAAGCCAGAACTGCTAATGAATACTAAGGGATCAAATACTTATTTCACTCCATGAAATACAAATCAATTAATATATATTCCCTAGATTTATTTTCTGGATTTTCTTTTTAATATTCTGTCTCTCCATTTAAGAATACATCTACCATTAAAAGTATAGAATGATCATGTCTTTATTAGTGGGCAAACAAAGAAAATCAGCAAGGGATCAAATACTTCTTGGACTCACTGTACATGTAAACATACCCCATGTGTATAATTTATTACCATCCTCCACGATACACGTTAAATCACATCTAAATCCAACCTTAAGTAAATAAATGGTCTGCAGCTGTCCTGCATCGGCCGCACCTGCTTCCAATTTCACAGCACTCACTGAACCCTCTGCCCTCCATTGCTGGCTTGTAAACTAAAGCCCAACGCCTTGTGTGTTGTGATTTCTAAGACGAATAATTGCCTGGAAGAGGTTTCCGCCAAGATCACAGGCAGGCGAAGAGTGCAAGGACTCCAAGTAGTTGTCAGAAACCTAAGATGTTTATGGACAGACTGGGATCCGCAGCCAAGATAGATAGTGAAAACCGGTAGTGCCACTGACCCTTATGATAATTGTAATGAACCTGTACATCAGGCAGGAGCCCTTTATAGGCAGGTCTAAGATATACGACATGTACATGTGTAGTGTGCCAGTGCACTAGGCGCTTGTGTTTGGCTGGGAAAAGCACAGGCTGTGAAAGTCAAATGTGAATAGATACTTAATCTGAGATGCAGTAAAAGAGGTACTCTGGAGAAAAAAATGCTTTCAGATCAACTGGTGTCAATTACACAGGTTTGTCAATTACTTCTATTGAAAAATCTCAAGTCTTCCAGTACTTATCAGCTGCTGTATGTCCAGCAGGAAGTGGTGTATTCTTTCCAGTCTGACACAGTGCTCTCTGCTGCCACCTCTGTCCATGTCAGGAACTGTCCAGCGCAGTAGAGAATCCCCATAGAAAACCTCTCCTGCTCTGCACAGTTCCTGACATGGACAGAGGTGGCAGCAGAGAGCACTGTGTCAGACTGGAGAGAATACACCACTTCCTGCAGGTCATACAGCAGCTGATAAGTACTGACATTACCCTTTAGTGTATGCTGGGGATAAGCCCATTCACGGGTCTTTATGCCAGGACCAGTTTGTTTACTTCTCTGATGTTGAGCACCACCAGAATAGCATGGGACCTAGTTACAGCACAGACTGCATAGTCTGATGCCATAGGGAGTGTTGGTAGTGCTGGGGCTTTTTTAGGTCTATTTGGGTTATTACCTACTGAGTACCTGGCTACTGAGAAAATTACCTAGAGGAGAGCTGGCTAATGAGGATCCTACCTACAAGTGGGAACCTAGATACTGCATCCAGAGCACCGATCCGCCCGCAGCCGACCCACTCCTCCTAATGACTATCAATGGAGTGGGCCGTATTGGTGCTCCAGACCGCCATATTAGCCTGTCGATATAACTACAAACTATGGAAACAGCGCAGAGGATAAAGGTAAGAGACATACCTTCATCCTCAGCACCCCATGCTCAAAAGGGTCATATCAGCAGGTTAGATTCATATAACCTGCTTGTAGTGTCCCACAGTTTTTTTCTCTTCTTGAGAAAAACTGTATCACACTGTAACTGTGGTAAAACTGTATCACTCTATTGTCACAGGTTAGGACAGGTTGGCCTTTGTTTCTTACTCCAACCACTAGATGTCTCACTCACACAGCACAGCTGAAGATTACACTTAGGTCTAGCTACATATACACTTCTCTCTCTTTAGTAACTACATCCTTTAGTCAGTCAGTTAGTGCCTTACATTAGTTGTCCAACCTCTATGGACTGCTAGACTAGACTCCTCGGAACACCGGAGCCAAGGGAGATCTGAGCGTTGCATATGCCAATGACATACTAACAGAAAAGGACAGTCGACCATCTTACAAAAGGGACGGACAAGCTCAAGACTGATCCTACAGTAGAGCACAGTGCAAGTTCAGCTTTGTAGAAAGGACACTACAAGCCAGCTCCACCCAGAGCAGGGACCTGGAACTTGTACTATCCCAGAAGATGGGTACCCTGGCACTGTGGGGCAGAAGGCGGTTAGGTGAGATAACTAGACTCATCTATACGGGAGTACAAGGATTTCTTCAAACATTTTTCAACACTTCAGCACTCATCTTGGCTGAGTACAAAGTACATTAAACAAGGGCCCTCCTGTCCGGTCCCTATCTCCTGTTCTTCTATCAACTATCAACTTCACCTATCTACCTGTTGGAATATTGTTAATGACTGAGCACTGTTTATAACTGTTTGCACTAAGATACCTTTTTCAAGTAAAGTTTAACCCTTTGAGGACCAAGCCCAAAATGACCCAGTGGACCACGCCAATTTTCATTTTTGCGTTTTTTGTTTTTTCCTCCTCCCCTTCTCCAGCTCCAGCACTTAAAATTGTCTATCTACAAGGCCATGTAAGGGGATGTTTTTTTCAGGAATAGTTGTACTTTGTAATGGCGTCTTTCATTCTACCATAACATGTATGATGGAACCCAAAAATATATTATTTATGAAAATATAAACTAATGAAATTGGAAAAAAGAATGCAATATAGTAACGTTTGGGGGCTCCTGTGTCTACGTAATGCACTATATGGTAAAAGCGACATGATACCATTATTTTATAGGACAGTCCGAACATAACCATATGCAGGTTTACACAGATTTTCTAATGTTTTAATTTTTTTAATTAAATATCTTTTTGTTGCAATTAAGTATTAATAAACCGGCCCTATTGTGACTCTTATAACACCTACGGTGCTGTATGGGGGGGGGGGGGGTCATTTTCTTCACCATGATCTCTACTTTTTATTAATACCATTTATGTGTAGATCGGACGTTTTGATCACTTTTTATTCATTTTTTTATATATATATAATGTAACAAAAATCGGTAATCCTGGCACTTTTTTCCCTCTTTTTGTTTACGCTGTTCGTGATGACGCTTGTTATATTTTAATAGATCGGACAATTACACATGCTACGGTATATTATATGTTTATTTATTTTTATATGTTTTATTTATATTATTGGAAAGGCGGGTGATTTTTACTTTGGGTACTTATAAAAACATTTTTACTTTTTGGGGGACTTTTACATGCAATCATTAGATTGCATACACTGATCACTGCTAATCCATAGGCATAGCATTGATCAGTGTAATAGGCGCTCTGCTCATTGAGCCTGCCTATGATAGACTCAATGAGCAGATCACCGATCGGACCGCACAGAGGAAGGTAAGAGACCTCTGGCGGTCTGACACAGTGATTGGGACCCCCGCAGTTACACTGCGGGGCTCCCGATTGGTAAGTGACAGGGGACTTCCCCTGTCACTTACAGCCTGCCATTAATGGTGAGGGCCCGGCTACTAATTGCAGCCGGCCCCCACCTGCTATGAAGCACACTCCGCTCTGGAGCACGCTTCATAACACAGGACGTACCTATACGCCCAGGGTCATCGGAGGACAGGCACCCAAGGCGTATCGGTACATCCTAGGTCGTATAGGAGTTAAAGTGGGTCATGTCTACCGTCGCACCAGCACCAACACCTTGCAACTCAAACCTGTCCTAACCAAGGTCCGGTTACCGTGTGTCCGGGGGTGGGTGTTACCGCACCTGGCCGCCATGACAAGTAGCCTCCAAAACACCAGAACTCACCAGCAGGCCCAACGTCAGGACCAGAAACCCGGGTCACAGTATGCTGATAGTTTCCCTTTAAGAAGGAAAATCCATGGCTTTGTTTGGGAACTGTGTAAAAAAAAAAAATAGTAAATGTTAATTAGATGAAAATAAAGTAAAAGGGTAAAAGAGATAATGAGCAGAAAGCGGAGCTGGAGCCGCTCTATAAAGTGCACAAAATGATCTTTTAATTGAAACCCATTCCAGTGTAGAATCCAAAACTTATAACAAACTGATTCTAAAGCCAAGCTGGTGTCACCTCCCATTATCATCTCATCGTGGTGGTATCGTGCGTGGTGTCTGGGTTCCTGGCAATGAACACGCAGGATTGTCTTTTATTTCACAACAGATGTATATTTTACTTGCAGGATTGACATATTAAGTCAGACAGCATGAAGTGAATGGGTCATAATCAGGGTGTAAGAACTCTGCTAATGCACAGATAAGTGGTCACATATGCTAAACAAATCATTCCAAGGGTGCACATAGTAACCCCGCTATTACACTGGGGACCCGCAGCCAGCAAAGAAGGCAAAAGAGATCACAACTTGGATGTACTCTACATGTCTTACTGGCCCCAATTGCTTCTAGTATTTTACCCCCGCAAGGTTTGTTTGAATACATAGAATGTTTGTAATACCTAAAGGCTTATGTATTATTATAACTTATTTGTATACAACAATATTAGATTCTTCATTATTATTACTACAATAAGATTATATGGCATTCTCCCCAAATGCCAGTCGTTTTGTAAACTGTAAAGCCATAAAGAGGTCTATCTGCATTACAAATAGTATAGAAGAGAGAGAGGAGGGGGATGCAGCTGCAGTATCTCTCCCCTAGGAGAGAGAGACCTTAAGATGTTATCTCATGATGTCAGTGCCGGGCAGGGGCGGATTAACTTTACCATAGGCCCCGGGCGGTTCACCAAGCCTGGGCCCCCCCACCCCACTGTAACTATGGCAGCACTAGCATGGTGTTCATAGTACAGGATAGATAATGTCATGATGTCCTGATTTGTGCAAAATTGTGTAAAAAAACTGATTTTTTTTTTTTGCAAATCATGGCAGAAGTGTAGCCAGGAGACAGTACACCACTGAAAGTATAAGTCTTTTTCGGTGGTCATGGGCCCCCCAGGAGCTCAGGGCCCCGGGCTGCCGTCCGGAACGTCCCTATTATAATCCACTACTGGTGCCGGGTAGGCACACAGTTGTGCTGGCACGCCTGCTTTTATTTTAGATGTCCTGCTCTGTGACTCTCCTAGTCCACAAGGGAGAAAAGAAGAAAAAAGCGGGCACAGGCGCCTCGTGTGATACCTCAATACACAAAGGATAAGGATTATGTGAGAAGTGCATGGTGCACTTTGTTTTATCTGATGAAGAGGACGTATGTCTTCGAAACGCGTCATATTTGTGCTACACTAAAATAATTTTTTTTATTATATTAAATTCATTCATTTAAAGCTTTCGGACACTTCTCTGTGTGGATAGCGCTAACCCAGAGTACCTTAATTTCTTTTTTTAATTTATTCACTTATCTCCTAGTCCACGGCGTGGGTTGAGGTTGTCTCTGATTTGTCATCGCCTGTGAGGGTTTGACACCGGATAGTGTCATGTAGTGTTCCTGAGCAGAAAACTGTGAGCTGAGTCTTGTCTTGCTTCCTACCCATGCGGGGTTTATGACTTAGGGTGGGTTCACACTATGGAATTCTCGCGGATAAACTCAGCGGAATTACGCCGGCTTTACTCGCTCACGGACGCGGAATGCGGAATCAGCCGGCCCATAGAATGGTGTCTATGGAGCTAGCGGAAAGGCGCACGTACGTGAGCGAGCAAAGCCGGCGGGATTCTGCCGAGTTTATTCACGAGAATTCCGTAGGGTGAACCCACCCTAAGACTGAACTGCTCTTCCTGTCTCCCACGTTACTTCCTTCTTCAGCATATCTACAGTGTGCTGTGAGGCTATGTTCACACCACATAAAAGTAGTGTACGGGGTGGAACACTGCCTGTTCTTGTATGGAATCCCATCCGGAGCGTATACACATAGCATACGCTCTGGCCGGGATCCCATGCGGCGCAGCAAAGAACTGACCTGTCAGTTCACACAATGAAGCGAGCGGCCGCTTGCTTCATTGTGTGCTATGGAAAGTTCTGATGATCTTTTCGGTCGGTACTTAAGTACGTGGTGTGCACATAGCCTGAGAGTGTGAAGAGTGCAATATAAGAACTAAAGAGAGATATGATAGGACAGAAGAAGAGAAGATTCCTATAGGTTCACAGATCCATGTGGTGCACAAATAAACAGTAACCCTTTACATCCTTCATCCATGCAGCATCTGAGCACATATACATAATACAGCGACATCTAGTGGCGAAACTTTATCATTACCTTAATCACCACCGACTAACAATAAGTAGAGGCTTTTACGAAGGGTGTAACTAATAGCAACACCGGTGGTAGGATAACACATATAGTCCCAACAGGTTCCGCAGCACTATGAAGAATGAAAAGTGGAATCTGATTGATTGCTGGGGGCAACTGAGCCAGTTCTACTTTGCCTCCCTTTGATAAATCTTCCCCCAGTCTCTATGATTTTTTTTTTAGCCACATGTATACTTAAAGTGTACCTATCATTCCAATAGATTTTTATAAACATGCCCGATTTTGTTAAATTAACCCTTTAATGTGATGACAAGGTGATTTTAGTGCTATTATTGTGCCCCTCAAAAACCTCCTCCATGGTACACAATTATTTCCATTCTCTCCATTTCAAGGTAGGGGTTTCTACACCTGGGTTATTTGACAGCAGTGCTCACACCTGGACTTCCTTACCCCTGCCGTCTATAGATGATCACTACACAGCACATACTCCTTTCTGCCATGTCATGTCATAGTGCTGGTGAGAACTGAACAGGCTGGCACTGAGCTGGCTGGGGATGATATACAGTACAGCACTATAGGTGGCATGCAGAGAGAGGAAATGTTACTGGTGCACTGGCCTTGCTAGGTGCTACAGCAGCAAGACAGCAACCACAGGGTTACACTTATTAATGAACTGATGCCTCTCTTTTACATGAGCTCCCACAATGCACTGCATTTTAGTAACAGAAAACGTCTATTGAAAAAAAATCTCATCTTCTAGTACTTATCAGCTGCTGGATGTCCTGCAGGAAGTGGTATATTCTTTCCAGTCTGATACAGTGCTCTCTGCTGCCATCTCTGTCCATGTCAGGAACTGTCCAGAGCAGTAGCAAATCCTCATAGAAAACCTCTCTGACATGGACAGTGGTGGCAGCAGAGAGCACTGTGTCAGACTGGAAATAATACACCACTTCCTGCAGGGCATACAGCAGCTTATAAGTACTGAAAGCCTTAAATTACAAATCTATATAACTTACTGATACCAGAATTTTTTTTGCTGGAGTACCCCTTTAAATTTTTTATAGAAAACTCAAACAGAAACTAAAATACTTGAGTAGAATTCCCCTTTAACATAACCCTAGTCTGTAAACTATAATCACTGTACAGTTAGAAGTCGATCCTTCCAGTCTCAGTTTTCTGGACAGGACAGAAGCACGCACACAGGACATGGAACATTTTCCAACAAGGGGTTTGTGCAGCAGCAAGCAATGAAATTTTCCAGATTTTTTAGGAGACTAAACATTTTGACAGTTCAACAAGAGGCGGTGTGTTCTTCTTTGTTTGTGACCCATTCAGGTATATGGGGAGTTCCAGCGTCATGAAATGTCATTGCAGCAAATAGCCTCAGTACACAGCTTTCCACAAACAAGGACGGGGTGATATCACAAGTGGCCCTATTCAGGTTCCAGCTGTAAAACTGAAACGATGTTTGTTCAGAAATAAGTCCTGCGCAGACCGAGGGATGTTTTGTCCAGGGAAATCCTAATAAAAGAAAAGGTATTTAAAGGGGCAGTGCCCAACTAGAAAAACAGTATACAGTCATACAGTAACATCACCACACCTGGCCATAGGCTGTATTACAGATTTTGCATCAAGATCTAAGGGCCCTATTCCACGGGACGATTATCGTTCGCATAATCGTTAACAATAAACGATTTCAAACGACTGCTATTGCGAACGTCCTGAAATCAATCACCCATTTACATGGAACGATAATCGTTACTTAAAATCGTTCTTGCGTTCGTCTTGTCATCGCTATTGTGTTTGTTGCTACTGCGAACGACCGAACGACGTCTTATTCAATGCGAACGATTTGCGAACGAGCAACTATAAAAATAGGTTTAGGTCTTATTAAACGATCAACGATTTCTTGTTTAATCGTTAACTGCTATTCAACCGAACGATTATCGTTTAGATCGAACGATGTAACGATAATTTGACCCTAAGATCTCCTTTCTGTCTTTTTACTTTTCTATGTCTTCTTTTCCCATTCCACATGACTACAGCAAAGAACCAATACTTCTCTATTACTGTATGTTTCTGACCCAGATTGTTTGACTATACTATTAGTTTGTACTGTGTCTGGTGTATGGGTATCTTTCAGACCCTGACCTTGATAGCTTGTGTCCCATGGTAATGTAATTGACTGCTGTACATCTTTGTTTTAATCTTTTCTTTTTTCTAAGATGCTACTCTGAATGGATTATTCTGACCATGCTGAAACCCTCTATGCCACTTTCAACCTCTTTTTCCACTGCATTATCCTACCTTGGGTCTATCCATACTAAAGGGGTTTACCAAGTCATTTTACTTGTCCCCTATCCACAGGATAGAGGACAAGTATGAGATTGCATTGGGGACCTCTTGGCTCCCTGGGAATCTTCCTCTGTCCAATGTCTGTGTTCTTTTGCCCATCTTAATCTTTTTCTTTTATTGGCCAGTCTCAGATATGGCTTTTTCTTTGCCACTCTGCCCTGAAGCCCAAAATGCTGCAGCTGCCTCTTCACTGTAGATGTTGAAACTGGTGTTTTGCGGGTACTATTTAATGAAGATGCCAGTTGGGGACCTGTGAGGCGTCTGTTTCTCAAACTAGAGCCTCTAATGTGCTTATCTTCTTGCTTAGTTGTGCAACGCGGCCTCCCACTTCTTTTTCTACTCTGGTTAGAGCCTGTTTGTGTTGTCCTCTGAAGGGAGTAGTACACACTACACCACTGGCGGAACTACCGCCGTTGCAGCCATAGCGGCTGCTACGGGGCCCCGCCACATCAGGGGGCCCGTGACGCGGGTCCCGTGCTCCTCCTGACCCGGCGACTCCTTTCCCCAACCATAGGGAAAAGGAGTCACTGGGCCAGGAGGAGCATGGGACCGACTGACAGCGCTCCTGTCAGTCCCCCGTCTGATGCGCGGCTGCCGGGGGTGTCGTGTCCTATCCCCGGCAGCGCGCGTATCATAGAGCTCTCTGTGTGCCGGAAGTCACGGCCACAGCACAAGCCCACAGAGAGCTCTATGATACACGCGCTGTCGGGGATAGGACGCGACACCCCCGGCAGCCGCGCATCAGACGGGGGACTGACAGGAAAAAGGCTCGACGGGGGAGCGCGTTGTAAGGTGAGTTTGTTTGTTTTTTTTAAACCTGCTTTCCTGGGGGGGGGGGGGGGGGGGGGGAGGAGAGAGAAGGGGGATGGGGAGAAGAGGGCATCTATAAGGAAGGGGGGGAGAGGGGGACATCTATAAGGAAGGGGGGGAGAGGAGGGCATCTATAAGGAAGGGGGGGGATAGGAGGGCATCTATAAGGAAGGGGGGGAGAGGGACATCTATAAGGAAGGGGGGGAGAGGAGGGCATCTATAAGGAAGGGGGGGATAGGAGGGCATCTATAAGGAAGAGGGAGAGGGGGACATCTATAAGGGAGGGAGAAGGGGGCATCTATAAGGGAGGGGGGAGAGAGGGCCATCTATAAGGAAGGGGGGGAGAGGAGGGCATCTATAAGGAAGGGGGGAGAGGGGGACATCTATAAGGAAGGGGGGAGAGGTGGACATCTATAAGGAAGGGGGGGAGAGGAGGGCATCTATAAGGAAGGGGGGGAGAGGGGAACATCTATAAGGAAGGGGGGGAGAGGGCATCTATAAGGAAGGGGGGAGAGGGGGACCATCTATAAGGGAGGGAGAAGGGGGCATCTATAAGGAAGGGGGGGAGAGGAGGGCATCTATAAGTAAGGGGGGAGAGGGGGACCATCTATAAGGAAGGGGGGGGGAGAGGAGGGCATCTATAAGGAAGGGGGGAGAGGGGGACCATCTATAAGGAAGGGGGGGAGAGGAGGGCATCTATAAGGAAGGGGGGAGAGGGGGACATCTATAAGGAAGGGGGGAGAGGGGGACATCTATAAGGGAGGTAAAAAGGGGGCATCTATAAGGAAGGGGGGAGAGGGGGACCATCTATAAGGAAGGGGGGGAGAGGAGGGCATCTATAAGGAAGGGGGGAGAGGGGGACATCTATAAGGGAGGGAGAAGGGGGCATCTATAAGGAAGGGGGGGAGAGGGGGACCCTCTATAAGGAAGGGGGGAGAGGGAGACATCTATAAGGAAGGGGGGAGAGGGGGACATCTATAAGGGAGGGAGAAGGGGGCATCTATAAGGAAGGGGGGGAGAGGGGGACATCTATAAGGAAGGGGGGAGAGGGGGACATCTATAAGGGAGGGAGAAGGGGGCATCTATAAGGGAGGGGGGAGAGAGGGCCATCTATAAGGAAGGGGGGGAAAGGGAGACATCTATAAGGAAGGGGGGGAGAGGAGGGCATCTATAAGGAAGGGGGGAGAGGGGGACATCTATAAGGGAGGGAGAAGGGGGCATCTATAAGGGAGGGGGGAGAGGAGGGCATCTATAAGGGAGGGGGGAGAGGGGGACATCTATAAGGAAGGGGGGGGAGAGGGGAACATCTATAAGGGGGGGCAACATAGGGGGAGAGGGGGCCATCTATAAGGAAGGGGGGAGAGGGAAATCTATAAGGAGGGGCATCATAGGGGGAGAGGGGGCCATCTATAAGGGGACAACATAGGGGAGAGGAGCACAACATAGGGGAGAGGGATATTATAAAGGGACAACATTGGGGGAGAGGGGAACATCTATAAAGGGACAATATAGGGGGAGAGGGGGCCATCTATAAGAGGACAACATAGGAGGGGCCATCTATAGGGGACCATCTATTAGGGGACAACATGGGGGGCATCTATAAGGTGGACAGCATGGGGGGCTTCTATAAGGGGGGCAACATAAGGGGGCTATTTATAAGGAGGGGCGACAGAGAGGAGGGCCATATAATAAAATGGGATCACATAGAGTCAGCCTACCCACTAAATGAGGGTGTAAAGGGGCCAATGCAGATGTGCAGTATAGAGAGATGAGGATGGTGCCAGTGTGAGGAGACTAATATGTTTTTCTGGCAGATTCTGTGGATTTGTGGCTCGGAGAAGGAGATGGAGAAGAAAATGAAAAGGGAAGAACTCCGATCAGAGAAGACGTCCCCTGTAAGTCACCTGATATAACTGTACTGTAATTTATATGGTGTACAGGACCTGTGTAGAGCTGAGTGTGTTGATGGCGTAGTGGTCGATCGAGAGGGGGCGGGCGGGGGGGGGGGGCCCCAATCAAAAGTTTGCTATGGGGCCCAGCCATTTCTAGTTACGCCCCTGCACTACACAGTACACAGGAAATCTTCAATTTCTTAGCAATTTCTCGCATGGAATAGCCTTCATTTATAGGAACAAGAATAGACTGTTGATTTTCAGATGAAAGTTCTCTTTTTCTGGCCATTTTGAGCGTTTAATTGACCCCACAAATGTGATGCTCCAGAAACACAATCTGCTCAAAGGAAGGTCAGTTTTGTAGCTTCTGTAAAGCGCTAGACTGTTTTCAGATGTGTGAACATGATTGCACAAGGGTTTTCTATTCATCAATTAGCCTTCTGAGCCAATGAGCAAACACATTGTACCATTAGAACACTGGAGTGATAGTTGCTGGAAATGGGCCTCTATACACCTATGTAGATATTGCACCAAAAACCAGACATTTGCAGCTAGAATAGTCATTTACCACATTAGCAATGTATAGAGTGTATTTGTTTAACGTTAAGACTAGTTTAAAGTTATCTTCATTGAAAAGTACAGTGCTTTTCCTTAAAAAAGGACATTTCAATGAGACCCCAAACTTTTGAACGGTAATATATATATATATATATATATATATATATATATATATATATATATATATACTTACTGTATTTTCCGGCATATAAGGCGACTGGGCGTATAAGACGACCCCTGACTTTTAAGCAGATTGTCAGGGGTTCACCTTATACACTGGAAAATGTTAACCCCTGCTGTGGTCAGGCAGGGATTAACTGCAGCTAAATAAAAAAAAAAACATTTAACTCACCTGGGGACTGTTCCCGGCCTCCGCTCGCCTCCAGTACCGTTCCCGGTGCAGGCAGTGTGACGTACACTACCTGCCGCGAAGACGGAGACCGGCGAACCCCTCATCGGAGAGGCTCGGAGACGCTCGGCTGCCGGGAGAGCTTCGGGAGAACGAGAAATGCTTCGGGAACTCCCGACACCTCTCTCATTCTCCCAAAGCTCTCCCGGAATCCGAGCATTTCCGAGCCTCTCCGATGAGATGCTCGGCTGTCCGGGAGAGGTTTCGGCAATCTCCGTCTCAGGTAGTGTACGTCACACTGCCTGCCCCGGGAGGTGTGCGGAGGCCAGGAACGGGCCCTAGGTGAGTTAAATGTTAGTTGTTTTTTTTATAGTGGTCGCCCCATACGATGGGGATGGGGCCATTTTTTAGCCCCCCCACCGTATGGTGCAACCATACCTGGCGTATAAAATGACCCCTGACTTCTAAGAAGATTTTTCGGGGTTAAAAAGTCATCTTATATGCCGGAAAATACGATATATATATTTTTTTTTTAATATGTCATAACAGGTACATTTTAAGTCTGGCCATGTTAATTTTGAAGGCCGGTAAAGTATTTTAGTAATGGAAATAATCCCTCTTTATGAGCCCTAATGCAAAACCTGGGGGTTGCTAGATGTTGGGATTAGCTTAGTAGTGGGCTAGGTGTTTGGGGCACCAACTAGGCACTTGTCACAGTGGTCAGGAGTGGGATGCCCACCCCTCGGGTGTAGTGACACAGAACAGGTGTAGGCGCAGAGTTAACAGCTTTACTGACCATCTCTTCAGTACAATACACATACTTAGGCTGGGTACTTGAGGTATATAGTGTGAATAAGGCAACTTCTGTGTACTTTGGTCTAGTAGGTTAGTGATCTAGTTTGGTCTTGACTTTTAATAGAGGCTAGGGGGCTACCAAGCGGCCTTGTCTTAGTAGTAACAGTACTCCGTCGGGATGTTTTGGCTTTGTAGATAATCTTGATAGAAGATACTTGTATTCATGGTTTAGGAGGATACCACCTTTTGCCAGAAGAGATCATAAAGTGTCAGGTCTGGTAGAACCGGGTAAAGCTAGCCGCTCAATGTTCCCTGAGATGGCCGAGCAAAGAGCAATGAAGTACTACTTAGAAAACTTATATAGTAGAGGACAGGACTTGACTCTCATTGGTGGGGAAGCTTCTGGAACAAGCTGAACCTGTGTGTTTGATAGCTGCAAGTGTTGTGGTACCCAGCCTAAGGATTGGACAACAGTGAACAGAAAACAAGAGCAACATAAACCTTTTGTGATACCTTCAGCTGCGCATAGAAAAATAGGCACCAAGTGGCAAAGAAGTGGAAAGCAACCTTTAGCCGGGCGCATAGATACATACAAGAATACCTGACGACTTGTTGTGGCACATCTGCGCTGGGACACTACACTAACACAACCATATCCAGGACATGCACAAATGGTGTTCCACCACAGATGTTCTTTTTCATGTACACCTGTCGCATAAGCTCCTTAACCTGCAGGTTAAGTGGTGATGTAGCGCACTTTCAGGTTCCACCACTAGATGTCAGTATTTTGTATGTATACTCTTATGTATTGCACATCTGAAGCTAGGAAAGGGTAACTGTTTTGTGTGTACCATATGCTTTTGCCAGCCTGTAGGAGATACTCTTTCCTTCTAGCCTATCACTCTTTTCCTTGCACACATTCCTTTCAACCACTCACAGGGTACCTTACATAGCCCCTGTAGGAAGTTACTTGGTGGGAGGAGGTGTAGCCTCAGTTCTGACTCAGATCCTCGTGGGAGAAGGACACACAGCAGATGTCCCTGCTGTAGCCAAGCCAGGTCCTGGCTCTGCCAGGACAAGTCAGTTCAGACAGTGTGTTTAGTGAGCCGAGTCTAAGACATGTGTGTATGCAGATGCAACTAGAGACACTCCCCTCTTTCAGTAGTTCTACTATATCTACTATGCAGTGCTAGACACTACAGAGGGAGAAGAGTCTGGGAATATCCTAGCCCACACCATAAACCAGTCTAAAAGGTACAGGGCAGTATCCTGATATACAAGAGGAACTAGCCTGGATAGGACAAAGCTACCAGAAGGTCTGCGTATCCCCTCTCGCAGAGCAGGTAACCAGGAAGGCTTGGAAGCTTAGCTTCACCCAGATAACCAAGGCTGGGGGCTTGTATCACCCGATTAGGACGGGTCCCTCGACACTGTACGGCAGAAGGTGGTCAGACTATACGCAGGTACAAGTATCTCTCACTCAAGTTCCAGCAGAGTACATTACTATATTGGGTTGGGACTCCCTTGACAAATTCCTCTACTTTACGCTGCTCTAAGTTCAACTCTTCAAGCCCCGCTACAACTACCTCTACTTCTTCAAGTATCTCCTCAGCACAGCTCGGCAAGTTCAAGCACTACAGTCTGTGTAAAGATTTATCTATTTGCTGCCAAAGTGTTTTGTATTATCAAGAGACTGTACAGTAAAGCTGTTATATTTTTACATCACTGGGACTCAGTCATTCTTTCCTCCGCACCAGACTACCATGACAAGAGACCAAGGGACCCACCACTACCCAGCAGTTCACCGACCATTTCTGGGGAATACAGCCAGCCACTATACAAAGCAGGTAGCAACATCATACCCGTGTGCTGGACTAGCACTGGAGTCACGACAAAACCATCACTGGCTGAGCTGTATCATATCACTGATAACATCCATCAAACAGTGGCATCCCACCACACATGCACATGGACTGATCTACTCTAGTGTGAGAGGGGCTGCTTTGGCTGTCTATGTAAATGACATGGCAGCTAGAGTTGAGCTCGATTCGCAGAACCCAAATATAATCAATCGTCCATCTATTCATGAAGTCTTGTAAAAGTCAACTCACTTTCCAAGTGTTCCAATTCCCCCGAGGAGTCTGGAATGAGACTCTGGACGGTCTTATTTTCTGGGGAATCAGAACACTTGGAAAGCGGAGGAAGATTTACAAGACTAAATGAATAAATGGCTGATTCATTCGATTCAGGTTCAGCAAATCTGTCGGGTTTTCTGTAATGTCACATCTATGATGAACTGTATATGTACTACATGCACCCACTGGACAACCAGCACTTACAATTTGGTGGTCAGGTTAGGCGGGTGGTGGGGGTTGCCCTGGGGCATGTGCCGCATTTGCCCCCTCTATAATCTGCATTATACACAGACTTACATTAGAGAATAAACCATCCAGTCTGCTGGAATCAGGCACAGTCCTATTTTTACAGCAGATCACGGTGTCCGTGCTGCGTACAGATAATAGTATTCATAGTTCTCTCTGTCTCGCTGGGAGATAAGCGCCCCACTGTGCAAGAACGCTGCATAAATATGGAGAGTGCCAGCACCAGAGGACGATGGGAAGCACTTTACTGCAAGGCTGATGGTGTTGCTGCGCCCTGGTGTAATTGGGGTCACACTCTGAGTGTACTGATCAGCAGATTACACATTATATCCAAAGGGACAGGTTATAATATGCTAAATGTCATTGAAATGAGACCCCGATGCAGTGTAAGCATCAGAGGGTCAAGCTTAATAGCTCAGGTGCTCAACCAGGGTCTCTGCAGGTTGTCTAACTCCAATATGTTTTCTTTCTGCTACAGTTGCACCTTGACTACAGGGTATATGACATACAGTAATACAGTCATGAATTATCCTGAAATAGACCAACTATTACCTGGGGCTTAGGCATAAGGTTCTATGAAGTCGCTGAAAGTGTGGTGTCTCCCTGCAGTGTTACCAGCGTAGAATACCTCACCACCATGATATGGTGCCTGGAGGAGGCTTTTCTTGTGCACACTCATTTCACTAAAATAACTGGCCCATGAAATTGGAGGCATACAGGGATATAACAGAACCTTTTCTATAGATGATGTAATACCGCATCTCACCTGCAGAGGCCTCATGGAGCTATAACGCCACTGGCACATGGAAAACGCTGTTAGACAAGACGCTGTTAGACACATGGTACCGTCAATATATTCGTCTGTGATTCAAGAACATAGAAATTCTTCTTACAAAGTGTATTGCCAAGCTCCTTATATGCTGCCACTCAAAACACCTCCTCACTCACCCTCCTATCATTTTCCAAACTGGAAGCCAAGTCCCCTATCAAAATCTTATTCATGCACAGGTGACTGTCAAACAGGGATGGGAGGGGAGAGAGGAGGCATTACAGCTCTAATATGTCCTTGACCTATGAGCTAACAGTATCAGCAGCCTGAAATAAATTGCAGCTGAGAAATTCCCTTTGAAAGGGTTACTCCAGCCAAAAATAAATCATCTTCAAATCAACCAATGTCAGAACGTTATACAGATTCGTAATTTACTTCTATATAAAAAAAAAAATCTCAAGTCTTTCAGTACTTATCAGCTGCTGTAGGTCCTACATGAAGTAGAGGATTCTTTCCAGTCTGACAGTGCTCTCGGCTGCCACCTCTGTCCATGTCAGTAGCAAATCGCCATAAAAAAACTCTTCTGCTTTGGACAGTTCCTAACATGGACAGAGGTGACAGCAGAGAGCACTGGAAAGAATACTCAGTGGTTAACTGTAATATGTGGAAAGACCTATAAGTGATTATTTTTACTGTAGCGCCCCCAAAGGTGAACATAAACATTACACATCATACATTCAGATCAATGGGTCTGTGCAATACAGGACAGGCCCTTCTGATAGATTTTGAATGTAACCACTCTTATCAAGAGATGAGGATACTTAACATGGGGATTCTCTAAACCCTATAAAAAAATTAAACATGAATTTTGTGCATTGGTCTTATATGTGCATCAAACATTGTGTCTGACTAGAATGATATATTTCACTGAACATGAACATAGGTGAAAACTACTTGAAACCTATGATTTCAGGGCAAGTCTTAGCTGCAGGTGGCGCTGGCACCTCTACATTCTATGTACTCTTGTGACATCTAGTGGTGGAAGTAAGAAGTGCAGGAAACAAATAACTTTCAGGAGTCTAGTGTGTGACTATTCTAGTCTTGGTGCTTATTTTGTTCCAATATATTGTGTGATTTATGGAAGTGTTGCACTACAATTTTGTTGTAGTAAATTTGGCTACGTAAATTTGCAAACAAATTCACCTGGTACTGACCAGATAAGCCTGGACCAGTTTTTGCAACTTTGCAAAATTATAAAATTGGGCACAAATCTGGGATTGTGAATTTTTGAGTGAATACTGAAAACAGGCAGATTAAGGGTGCGTTCACACATACAGAATCCACAGTAGATTTGATACTACTGATATTAACCTAACAAAATGACTGAACGTAGCATCAATTCTGCTGCAGATCCTGTAGGTGTGAACGCAGGGATGAGCGAGTTTACAGTACAAAGCAGGCAGCGGGCTGATAAGCAAATTGCCGCGCTAACAAAGCAATTCACTATTTGTACTGTAAATTCGCTCATTACTCACCTGTCGGAAACCTGTTCATAATTAAAACTTAAAATCCAATTTACCTTAAAATTGGCGCAAAGCTCTTGATAAATTTCCCCCGGCATGTAATGTTACTTTAACGAAATCCATTGCAGATCTGCATTTCAAGTCAGTGGTATATCCACATTAAAATTTTGGAGGTGGATTTGCAGTGGTGTAAAATGACATCACATGTGACTGCACCTGATGCAAAAAAAACAGCAGCCTGAAGAACATTATACAGCCATTCTGACAAAGCTGTAAATTAAACACTAGAATAAATCAAAAATTATAAAGACAATGGGGGAGATTTTTCAAACATGGTGTAAAGTGAAACTGGCTCAGTTGCCCCTAGCAACCAATCAGATTCCACTTTTTATTCCTCACAGACTCTTTGCAAAATGAAAGGTGGAATCTGATTGGTTGCTAGGGGCAACTGAGCCAGTTTCACTTTACACCATGTTTGATAAATCTCCCCCAATGTGTACCTACAAATGCCCAGTCTATTCTATCAAAGAAAAACACATTCATGCATCATTACTGTATCTCAGGGCTCTGACAACACAAGGGGCAGTCATATCTGTTCCAGTACAGACCCATGCCCATTATTGCTGTACTGTAAGGTCACCCCAAGGTTGGTCATTTTGTAGACTGCCATATGCAGGCTCACAATCTGTACAATGCTCCATGGGCAAGTAGCTCCCCTCCAGAAGGAAAAGAAAATGCTGTGCTGCAGTGCCATCTACTGGAGATTGTTCCCTTTAAAGAAAGGACCTTAAAAAGGGAACCAATCACCTAAAAACGCCTGTAACGCTATGGGAATGTGCTGTAGCAGCACCCAGCACACTTCCCAAACATGCTTTTACACCCCGTCCCTGGAATGTACAACCTGAAAACTTACTTTACAAACTTGGCGCCCTGTATGTGAATTGCCCCCAAGTAGTCATCTGGACGGTGAGCCACGGCAAGTAGTCACTATTTATTCTATAGGTCAATCTAAACACAGCGATATGCACTTTATATAGCTTTTGTAATGTTTTACTATTTTTGCTAAGAGCAAAACTTTTTTGCAAATACGTGTGATTACAATGGCCCTATTGTGACTTATAGCGCTTTTATTTTTTTGCACATTCGGGGAGTCACTTTTTGGGCTATGATCTCTAACTTTTATTAGTACCATATTTGTGTAGATCAGACGCATCTATCAATTTTTATTAAATAAAAATCATTTACCGCTTTTTGTTTACGCTGTTTACTGTGCGGGAACATTTTATTTTAATAGATGAGATGATTACGCACGCTATGGTATATATTTGTGTTTTAATTATAAAAAATTTTTTAAAAGGGGGGTAATTTATTGGGGGAGGGGCTTAGGTGTGTTTTTAACAACTTTACACTTTTAAAAACTGTATTTTTTAACACTGATCATTGCTATGCCATAACATAGATCAATATTATCTGTGAACAATGCATAGAGCCAGCCTGTGGCAGACTCTATACATGGATTGCCGATCTGACTGCCCGGAGGAAGGTAAGGGACCTCGGGCAGTCAGATAAAAGGATCGGAACCCCCGTATCACTGCTTCTCCTGTCAATGTGTTAAGTGCAGCAGGGGTTAATGGCGCGTCAACGGCGGCCCGTCATTTACAGCGAGGACCTGGCTGCATATAGCAGCTGGTCCCCACTTGCTATGAAGGGAGCTCAGCTAAGCTCACTTCATAGCATGGCCAGACCCACAGGTACATCATGGGTCCTTAAGGGGTTAAAAACCTTTAACACCTTATATAAAAATATTTACTATGTTTTTTTGTATGAAGAATATTGCAAGCAGGCGCAAGAGCCAAGCTCTTTCTGCCCAGTGCTGGCCGTTAGCTGCTGGGTATAATCTCCATTAACCATTTCAAAAGGGAATGTCCAGGCTTAGAAAGAAACACAGCCGCTTTCTTCAAGAAACAGCACCGCTCTCATCTTCAGTTTAGGGGGTGGTTTCACAGGTCAGTTCCATTAAAAGAAGGTGGCATTTATACATCTACACAAGTGTGTGTGCAGACAATATCCTGCCGACCGGATCATGATTTTGATGCTGGGAGCTCTGAATCAGTTTGAGTGTTTGTGCTACTGTACTGACAGCAGAGTAATGCAGATATTACAGTCCATCTCCCCAGCAGCCATCTCTTTTTTAGACCAACAGTGTGTGATGTAAGGACGTCATTCAATAACACCATCATGAGTTAAATAAAGTTCTATTTATTAGTTCCTATCAAACATATAAAAAGACAGTGACAATTAAAAAAAAAAAAAAATGAAATATACAAAGTGCTATAGCCGCAGATCAGATCTTCTCCATCTTTAGGATCAGGTCATCGCATATTTTGGTCAGCTCATCGTTTTCCTTTGTCTGAAATAAGATTAGAGAACCATTAATGCAGTAGACGTTACATATAAAAAAGAACCAGTACAAGTAACAAAGACAACTGAGCAGAGAGGACTCTGATCACAGCCACAAGAGGTATGGAAGGTAAAGCCAAACGCCACAGATAAGAGACCACTACGGAAGCCTATGGATGCAGTGCCATCCCACACTGACAGCATAAGCCATTTTGGCAACAGGCTCTAATTCCTGACTACACAGTGACACAGGGGCGTCTTACCTGGCTCATTTTTGCCAATATGGGGATTTGGACAGTGATCAGATCGTCTGACATGTCCGCAGGACAATTTACTTAATATTCTTTAAAAGGTATCTACCAACCCACCTCCCCAAACCGCCGGTACCAGCAATTTGATGAGAGAACCCTTTTACACCGACCGATTTATCTGAGATTATTGAAGCCAAAGTTTTTGAAGCATCACAATAAGAATGTGTCAAATTATGCAGACACCAAGCTCTGCCCCTGTCAGCATATGGAGAACAAAACCAGGCAGTGTTACTCCCATCCATCGCACCTGCACTAGCTTCTAGCCTAGCTGTGGAATAGACTGCTTGAAGTTATTGTCAGAAGCAAATTCTGGGTGGGGAAAAGAGGACAAACTACAAGATGTCACCACAAACTCACCTTCTGTTCTAGGGTACGTTCTAGTGACTGGATTTTCATCTGCTCTTTACGTAGTGTGGCCTGTAGAGCTGCTGATTCTGACTTGGCTTTGCTTCGTACTTGGGCGATTTCCTCATTGGCCCTGTGGAGGAGAGAGACAAGGGTAAATGCAGTTAAAACACAGCATTAGTACACATATTTGTTTAGTGCAAGAACAAAAAAAAAAAGTTCAAGGGTGGGTCATAAAGTCCCAACCCCACTCAGAGGGGGCATCATGTGACATTGCTGGGCCTTGTACAGCTACAATTACTGCAAAGTTCCCAATAGCAGGGATTTCTCTGAAGACTGATCACAGCAGAAGGCATTTTGGGCATATCAGGACATAAAATGGGTGTCTGGTCCTAGAACAGGCGATACACATGGACCAGAGGAGACTTGTTTTTAGCATCTTGTATTTAGAAATAGGGCTGGTTTTTCTTCTTTTAACTTTTTAGCAAAACGGAGGTGTGAAGTTTGTCAGGAAGGTGGCAGACATCAAGACACTACTTAGCAGACCACATTTTAGGGCTATTTAACATACTTGTTCAGCTTCTCCTCTGCATGAGCCTTAAGGGCCTGATAGCGCTGCTCTTCTTTCTTTATCCTTGCAAGATAATCTTCAACGCATTTCTTCAGGGCCTCTTCGTTCTAAAAATGCAGAAATGCTGAAAATTTAAGACTGACATACATAGACCCTGGTAGCATTATGTATAGATCTTGACACTGAGACAGGGCTTTCCTATAGGATTTGACACAGCTGGGAGCTGGTCTACAGAAACCAAAGGCCATGTATACAGACAGTAAGCAGCTGAGGCTTCCTGTACATGCCAAGCAGCAGATCAGTAGGGGTGACGCACCAATAAACTATTGATGGCCTATCCTGCAGACAGGTCACATGTGGTTTTTGTCTGGAAAACCTGTCTAACACTTGCCCCATTTGAAACTGGAATTGTCTCTGGCTGTGTTCACACTTTGTGGTAAGCCACATGTAAGAATTGCTTATTGTTTGAGCACACATGGACAAGGACAGAAAGTAAAAGCCCCCATACAGATTGCAGTAAAGTTGTCTAATGATTTGTTATATACATGCAGAGCCTATAGATGGTGTATGGGCACCTTAGCTAACGATTCACATGGTCTCTTATCCATGCAATTCCTGACTAGGCAGACATAACCAACTATCCAGTCATACAAAATGCTGTCATTCATCCTCCTTACCTTACGATATCCTTCCAAGACCTCCTTCTGCTTCTCAAACCTCTTGAACATCTCAGAGAAAGATTTCTCCATAGAGTTGAGGTCCATCTGCACCTGCTGCTTCTCCTGGATCTCCTTCTGCAGTTCTAATCTGCTCAGTTCCTTCTGTCTTTTGGAGTCCTCTTCACAAAAGAGAACAGAGATATGCATAAGTATACAAAGAAAGATGTGGGGAGTCATGTAATGTTACAAGGCTCCAGAGTAGATGTGTTTCTAACCAGCAATGACTGGCCACTATTATATCCTCCAGGCTGGGAGATCCACACTATTAGGGATTATGGGAAGCAAAATCACTTTTACTTTACATTGTATTGTATATGAGCAAGTGACATGTGAGACTCAAATTAATCCAAAAGAACACGTTGACACACATATATTATATATTATATATATATATATATATATATATATATATATATATATATATATATATATATATATATATATACATATATATACATATATATATATACATATATATATATACATATATATATACACACACACACACTTTTTTATTACACACACTTTTTTTATTACACACACTTTTTTAATTTTTTTATTTTTTTTAAACATGAATATATGACTGGTGGGCATCTGTTCTGAATATCAGAAGTAAGTGTTAAAAAAAAAAAAAAAAAGCCAAGCCACAGCCCCATGTACACGCATTGCCATGCTAGGTGAAGCTTTGCAGTCTCTTCAACATGCCAACCATTTGGACCATCACTGATGCTTAATCCGAATATAGTTCAACAAGGCACAGACTACACCCCTCCACAGAGATATTACACATTAATACTGTACTGTTGACCGAAGAAACCAACGAAACTGACACAAACTTACCCAGCATTTGTGTGATAGTGCTCTCAAACTCTGCAACAATTTTCCTGAAATTAAGAAAATAATTTTAGACATGTGACATGCTGCCGGCAATCATGGTTCGTGCGCTGGTGAAAGGGTTAAAGCCACTCTGTACCTCTCCCCCCCCCCCCCCCCCAACCACTTGCACCTTCGGATAGCTGCTTTTAATCCAGGATCAGTCCTGCGGTCCGTTCGGCAGGTGATGCAGTTATTGTCCTAAAAATAACTTTTAAACTTGCAGCCCTGTGCCCAACTGCCTAGAGTATCTGTGCATTAGGCTGGCACAACCTCTGTTCCTCCTCCCTGCCCTCTTCATCATTAGGAATGCTCCAGGCAGTTATTTTGCTATTCATCAGCTGTGTGAGCACGGCACATGGGCTGGATCGTTAAGGCACCTGTGTAGTGTTCACTGCAGAGGAATAGGACAAAATCCTGCCAGTGGCATTCCTTATGAGGAGGAGGGTGGGGAGGAGGGATGGTGCAAGGTTAGGGCATAGACACTCTAGGCCATGACAGTTTGACACAGGGCTGTTTTTTAGGACAATAACTGCATCACCTGCCGAACGGACCCCAGGACACATCTTGGATTAAAAGCTGCTATCCAAAAGGTAAAAGTGGTTTGGGGGGGGTGGCGGTCGACAGATTGTGGGTACAGAGTCGCTTTAATGGACTGTTGAAAGCAAAGAACCTGTAAAAAATTTTTTTATTACTGCAGAAGACTTCACATTGTGCTGCATTTCATCTTTAAGGGTGCATGCACACTACGGAATCCACACGGAAAAGCCATTGTGGATTCCGTCGCTCATCTCAGTCTGTGCCATAGACTTCATTCTATGGCCTGGCTGATTCCTCTGTCCGCTAAAAATTGACATGTGAATTATTTTGGGGATGGCGGAATCAGACTGTGCCTAGAATGAAGTCTATGGCACAGGCGGAGATGCATATGCCCGTGAGCAGGGGCCAGCGTCGGAATCCGCAGCGGCCTTTACGCATGTATTCCGCAGTGTGCATGCACCCCAATTCCACATGTAATCTTTTGGTTAGTTTCTAAAGGGCCCTACACGGGACAATTATAGTGTGGAAAATCGTTAAATCTCTGGAATTAAAAAATAAAAAAGTCTAGCTGCAGGCAACGATCAAAAAAATTTTTGTGTCACTTGATAGTTGATTTAGATCTGACTTTTAAAATCTTACGCTGTATTTCCACATTTGTTCACTAATAGTTTAGTGTAATTGCACATCCTTCATTCTTTTGCTGGGATCAGATGGAGTAAGTTACTGTAGTAATGACTGTAACCGACTATCATTGTGTAATATTGAAAACGATAAACAATCTCATTTGCAATTGTTTATCGTTAGAAACCGCTTCGTCTAATAGGACCCCAAGCCTTCCCTCCCTTTTTCTAGGCTTACCCCATCTCAACATATTCCAGGTAAAGTCTTTCATGTTTATTTTTCCACTCCAGAACTTCCAACTCTTTATCTTGAACCTTTTTGTAAGAGGGAAAAAAAATAATAATAATTATAACAGTGCAAGAATGTTAACCAACTTTATATGCAAGGGAATAAGCAGTTTAGGGTATATTCACATGTGGAAGATTTGTTTGCAGAACTAAGTGACATTCAGATTCCAGAAACGCATGTCCTGTTCTAATGAATGAGACCATTGCAGAAATCTCAAAGAGTTATCTGCATAGGAATACACCACAAGGATGATCCCTGTGCAGATTTACTGGGCTGCCCAAAAAAGTAATGATCCATTTACACATCAGCCAGACCACTGCTTTTACAACAGAGGGGTGATCTGTAACCTAGACAGGTGGGAAAGAGGAACATGAGTGCCAGAAACAAGCACAATAAACCACCTAAAGATGGTGCAAAACACTGCAGACAGAAATAGAAGACAAAAAATAAAATTAACAGGATACACAGATAGAATGGTCAGATGGCTAAAAAAAACTAGCCCCGCAGTTTTAATATATATATAATATATATATATATATATATATATATATATATATATAATCACTCTAGTACTTTAATACAACACTGCAGCAGAGTTTCTTGCCCAGCATTGCATCCCTCTATAATCACACTCAGTCACTCACCTCCAGCCTGACTTGCTCTATAGCCGCATCCATATCTTTCTGGCTGTATTTAAGAACCTCGACGATTGCCCCCACATCAGGCGGCAGAAGGAAGGGGTCAGGAGCCGGCACTATGTTTGTGGGGTCTGGAATTAGGGGAACATTGTCCTGTGGAATAAGAAGAATCTACTTAGTCAGTTGTGCTTGTAACCGGACACCCTTGTGAAGCGAATGCTTCCTAAACAACCCAGCGCTGCTATGGTGATAGACAAGGAGTCCCTGCTGCAGCCAGGAGGAAGAGTCTCGCCTACAGGTAAGATCCGCTAACACGAAGAGAAGAGGTTCCTTCCCATGTAGTCAGGTAACATGCAGAACACTGGTGCTCCGCAGCCACGTTACGTACAACTGAAACATCCCCGAACATGTGAACAAAGTGTAACAAAACTTGTTTATTTGGTTGATATTGGATAACAGAAGTCAGTGTTACATCTGCAGGCAGCAGCAAAAAAAAAAAAAAAAGTTGTCCACACCCAAGAAGTACCATGATAATACTTACAGAGACAGTGAAAGTCCCCAGGAGATCGAGTCCTTTGGGCTTTTCCTCGTTTTCAAGGCTCAGAATTATGGGAAAAGCTGGTTCGGGTAAAGGTCCAAAGAGCTCAGGGCTGAAAGAGGAAAGCAGGATTAAATAAGGAATCACACAACAGGTGCTGATGATCCCCCATCTTGTGCCACTCCTTACCCGTTGAACAGTGGTGGTACATGGCTGGCTAGGTTTGTGCCCGCTGGAGCAGACTTCTTGGGTGAGTCTCGCAGCAGAGGGTCAAATTTCAGGTACAGGGACTGCTTTCGGAGAGCAGATTCTTTAAACTGAAAGGACAAAAGAACAGGGAGGAGTGGAGGTACCTACTAAATTCCTAAGTTCCGTATGTCATGGTGGTCAGACAATAGGCGGCACAGGACGTAAATAATTCAGGGACAATACTTACTGAAGAGGAGCCAAAGTTCTCCAAGTAGTCAATTTCTATTGGTTGTCCGAATCCCTCAACTGCAGAAGACCAACAAACCAGTTACCAAGATAAGCTGCAGAATGGTTTAGTTATCCCCCCACATATAAAACCATCTTCTTACATTCAGTAGCAGGCTTAAAGTCAAACTCATTGGCTGATGTGAAGTCAGTCTGGAGGGCATCTCCAAATTCTATATCTGGTAATCCCCCATAATCGGGTAGTGCATTAGACTCGGAGACTGCAGGCTCTTCTAGGGGCTTGTCTTCAGTCTGTACAGTGGGAATTTCCTCTGGGACAGTCTTCACAGCATCTTCAACCTAAGGAGAGAGCATGTGATTGCATTAGGACTAGAGATGAGCGAACCTGGAGCATACTCGAGTCAATCCGAACTTTCGGCATGTGATTAGCGGTGGCTGCTGAAGTTGGATAAAGCCCTAAGGCTATGTGGAAATTATGGATATAGTCATTGGCTGTATCCATGTTTTCCAGACAACCTTAGAGCTTTATCCAAGTTCAGCAGCCCCAGCTAATCAAATACCGAACGTTCGGGTCCGGATCGACTCGAACCCGAACACGGTGCACTCATCTCTAATTGGGACACAACTTTCCAGGCTATTTACATCAGGTTATAGGGGGTTTAGCAGTTCCCTTCAAATAACCCCAATAAGGAACTCTACCATGTTATCCCACAAAATCACACCGCCCCAGTAAGAGCCATTAAAGGCATTATCCAGTATTAGAAAAGGCTGTGACAAAACAGCACTACCATGTTATCAGGGTGTGTGTGGTATTACAACCGAGCGCCATTCCCTTCAATGGAGATGAGCTCGAAGACAGACACCCATGTTTTTCTAAGCCTGAACAACCCCTTTAACGCTGGGGAAATCTACCAAACACCCACTGAGATCTATTTGACTAATGTAGACAAACTGGTCAGCACCTGCCAAATACAGGAGCAAGTAAAAGTTAAGGCAGGTTATTAAGGTTATTTTATAGGGAAAAGCATCCACAGGTGTTTTATGTCAGACAAATTATGGAATATTTTCAGCAATAATAAAATTCTGCAGATTATCCATAGTAGAGAGTGATAAGGAACACAAAGCGAATGAAAGATTCCCTACCTTGTTCTCCTGGGTAATGTCTACTGTGCTTACAGCCTGAGGTTCTGTGTCAGCCATGCTGGGCTGCTCAAGGGATCTATAGAAACAGATAGAAGGGTTCTAATAAGACTCATTTACAGTCTAGGTTGCATAACAAATTGAATATTTGTCCATCACACCTTCCCCATAAACCCCGAAGACCAACATCTCGCCCTTTAAAGGGAACCTGTCACCCCCCCAGTGGCGGGGTGACAGGCTCCCGACCCCCCGCTACAGCCCCCTATACTAACCTGATCCCGCTTCCGGATCCGGTCGGGTCACGGAGATCTCAGCCGCTGCAGAGAGATGACTCAAACGCTCAGAGAATGATGGAGCGCTGGACTCTCCTGTCATTCTCTATGAGCGTTGGACTCATCTGTCAGCGTGCGCGCGCCGGCCTGCAGCGGCTGATATCTCCCTGACCCGACCGGATCCAGAAGCGGGACCCGGCGGGATCAGGTGAGTATAGGGGGCTGTAGCGGAGGGTCGGGAGCCTGTCACCCCGGCACGGGGGGGGGGGGGGGGGGGGGGGGGTGACAGGTTCCCTTTAACTGATGGGAACCTGTCACAGATCATGAAATGACCCCACCCCTATTTAGGGCGGGTTCACATTGAGCAATTCTCGCGGATAAACTCCCGCCAGCTGTAAGCGCGCCTTTCCGCCGGCTCCATAGACATCATTCTATGGGCCGGCTGATTCTGCCGAAAGAACTGACACGTCAATTCTTTCAGCGGAATCCGGAATCAGCCGGCCCATAGAATGGTGTGTATGGAGCCAGCGGAAAGGCGCGCGTCTGAGCGCGTACAGCCGGCAGAATTCCGGAGTTTATCCGCAAAAATACCTCAATGTGAACCCACCCTAATAGCTTGTATTAAAGTACATACTTTTGCACATGCTGCTCCAACAAAGCAGGATGACTGTAGAACATGTAGCAAGTTTTGGGCCCAAGTCCTGCTCATTGACTGATTTAAAGGACAACTCCGGCGGAAAAAATTTTTTTTTAGCTTATTTAACACACGTTACAAAGTTATATAACTTTGTAATGTGGTTAAATACCCGGTCTGGCCCCCTTCTCCCACTTTCGGACCCCCGACCCCCACGCCCGGAAGTTAAAGAATGTATACATTACCTATTACGATCGTCACGGTCCTCTTCTCCCGGGCGGCATCTGGTGACGACGACGACATCAGGGCCGGGGGGCGGGCCGGGTCTTCTTCCTCCTAGGCGTCTTCATAGAGAGTGAATGGGACGGAAAAGGCTGCTGGTGCACATGCGCACCAGCAGCCTTTTCATTGGCTGGAGCGCATCACATGGCTTCCAGCTTGCTCAGCCCTGATTGGCTGAGGTTGCTGGAAGCCATGTGATGCGCTCCAGCCAATGAAAAGGCTGCCGGTGCGCAAGCGCACTGGCAGCCTTTTCCATCCCCAGGACCCAGAAGTCAGAGACATCGCTGGACGGCGGGCGAATGGAGTGGCGATCGTCACCGAAGGGATGGTGAGTATGGTGTCTGTGTGTTTTTTTTTTTTTGGGGGGGGGGGGGGGGGGGGGTTCCCGCCGGAGTTGTCCTTTAATGCTAAAATGCATTAAAGGAAAAGTCAGGCGAAAATTTTTATTACAGTATTGTATTGCCCCCCAAAAGATATACAATTCCCTAATATCCACTTATTACAGAAAATGCTTATAAAGTGCTTTTTTCCCCTGCACTTACTACTGCATCAAGGCTTCACTTCCTGGATAACATGGTGATGTCACGACCCGACTCCCAGAGCTGTGCGGGCTGTGGCTGCTGGAGAGGATGATGGCAGGGGGACACTGAGGGACACAGGGCACTGGAGGGACACTGAGCATCCCTCTGCCATCATCCTCTCCAGCAGCCACAGCCTGCACAGCTCTGGGAGTCGGGTCGTGACATCACCATTTTATCCAGGAAGTGAAGCCTTGATGTAGTAGTAAGTGCAGGGAAAAAGCACTTTATAAGCATTTCCCGTAATAAGTGTATGTTGGTAATTTATAACTTTTGGGGGGCAATGCAATGCTTTAATAAAAATTTTCGTCTGACTTCTTTAAAATCTGAGGCATCTCAAACACCTTCTGTATACTACTTAATATATACATGTTCATGACAAGAGGTTTTGAGTTGGGGTTAAAGTGTCACTTTTTTGCAGAAATCAATAGTCCAGGCGATAGAAACTTTGTAACTGGGTTTATTAGGCAAATATGCCATAATCTGCATTCAAAAAGACTTTTCCCAGCCCTCCCCCCCCCTCCTCTCTCATTCACTGCTCATTATCAGGAAAGCTTGACTCTTTTACATCAGTTGAGCCCTGTATAACCTTTTACATCAGTTGAGCCCTGTATAACCTATGGAGATGGGAGGGGGAGGAGGGAGATTAGTCGGCAGCAGAGAACAAAGGATTACACAGCGAGACATGTGTGAAAGCCAGTATTCACAGGTCAGTGCTGAGTCAGAGGAGAAAGTCCAGTGATGTAGCTGTAAATTAACTTTGTTGTCCTGTTTTGGTGCCTCATCTCCCTCCACACCTCCCCTCTTTATAGAAAACCACGAAGACAGGGGGGAGAGCTTTAAACTGATTTTTCATGATTAAAAAAAAGAAAAAAAAAAAACAAACAATTACAGAGTTTCTTAAAAAATTGCCTGTACTATTGATTGCTGCAAAAAAATAAATAAAAATAAATTAAACAGTGACACTCCAACAAAGTTAGACAAAAACACAACACCACCCAGTCCTCAGGTTATGCGAGGTATGACAACTCCATTCACTTCAATGGAACAGAGCTGCAAAACCGCACACCCCAACTGAAGACAGGAGAGGTGCGGCTTCTGGAAGAAAGTGGACAGAATTCCCAGTAAGGACACATACAGATCTACAGGATCTGCAGCAGATTTCGCTATCCATTGACTTTAATAGGTTTGCAGTAGTGGAGGATTCATTGTGAGCCCACTGAATTCAACGGGTAGCAAAATACAGGATATTCTCAAACATGAAAACTGTGGAAAGAAACCTTATGAATAAGGGAAATCGTAATATAGTAATTTCCAGTAAGGCTGGGTTTGCACTAAAAAAAAAAAAAAAATTTCCTATTCATTTTTTTTTACAAAAAAAAGTATGCCTATATGTGCATCCGTTTTGAACTGTTTTTCCATTGACTTTAACTAAAAAAATAAAAAAAAAATCAAAGTATCAAAACGGATCTGTGCTTAACGGACACGTTAGTTTCTTTAGAGACATTTGCTTGCTGCTAGATAGGAGGAAGACCCAACTGAGAATTAATAGCATGGCCTTTGACTACATCTCCTAACATTCACCACCACCCCACATGACCTGGTCAGTAGCAGGAGAGACAGGGGGTCACTGTATAATCAATACTACAAACTCTTTATTGTTAGCATGTCCTTACTTTTCAGTGTCCTCTGAGGAGCCATCAGCTTTTCCACGCAATTCTTCCACAGGTTCTCCAGCATCTGTGGTTGGTGTGCCGTCCTCTTTCTTCACACATGGCGTATCAGAAAGCGGCTTCACCACTTTCGGGGAACCAGCAATTTTCGACCCTCCACTTCCAAAAGGATTAAAGTTGGGATCATCAAACTTATCCCAGTCAAAGTTGTATGAGGCTTTGGGAACAATGACATCATCTTCGGGTTCTGAGGGTTTGGGAGGCTCTTGTTCCTTAGGTTTCTCTGCTGCAGCTTCCTTGGGTACAGCTGGTTTCTTGGGCACCGGTTTGACACCAAGGCGCTTGCCCAGCTTCTTAGGTGGTGGTTTTTTGGCAGGGGCATCGCCTCCACCAAAGTCAAACTCCAGTTTTAATGGCTCGCCTTTGTGATCCTCCCCATTTTCAGAAATTGGCTTTGGAGAATTTTGCAGCTTGGAACCTCCAGTGTTAAATGGATCAATGCAGTCGATCTGGTCAGGGTCAAATTTGTAAGAGGACTTTGGGAGTGGAGGTGAACTTGAGACATCAGCCAGTAATGCATCAGCTTCTAGGTTAGTAGAGTTCGGTACCGCGTCAGCCCCAGAGGCGTCCACACTGACAACCTGCACCTCCATTGGGGGACTACTCTGGTCTACACTTTCATTGGCAGCCATGTTTGATGCCACCACGGGTGCAGGATTAGTTTCCTCCACTAGAGGAACGGTGTCATCTAAAGACACTTTACTGGACGGGTCGTTACTTGCAGGGCCAAGCTGTACAGTGACAGGGGAGTCCGGATTTGACAAGCTAGCCCTCAGTATAGCCACAGTCTGATCCAGAGGGGCATCATCATTCACCTCTAACAAGCTTTTCACCTCCAAGTTGGGCGATGGCTCAGTGACGTCACAAGGAGGTTCAGACATGTCACACGTAGGTTCAGACAAATCACATGATGAAGGCTCAGGTTTCACCGGCGAATTCATCATTTTATTTGTACTTTTGAAGGGATTGACTTCATCCAGATTGTCAAAATCAATTGTGTACGCCCCCATGCTCTTTAGTGGGATTTCATCCTCAGGAAGGCTCGTGGGATCACTCATAACATTCGGCTCCTCTGTCAACAAACTGGGGTGGGGGAAAAAAAAAATAAAATTACATAACCTAAGTATGAAAGTACAAAAATACGATAGTATGACAGATACACGGGCAGCGATGGGGGACAGAAATAGTGATCAGCACTAGTAATAGTAACACAGAATAGTATTTAAAAAAAAAAAAAAAAAAAAAAAAAAGGCCACCAATACTTCTCCAAATGCAGAGATTTTGGGTCAGATTGCCTCTTGATAAGGTGCTAAACATGCAGCATATATATATACTTATAGTTCAATTCTAGACACTCAGACAAAAATGAAGCATCTTTGCCTCCTGCATTTCCTGCCGCACCCACAGAAATACTCTATCACACTGACAGAACATAACAGTGCCGTAACAGTGTGACCTGGGACACATCAAGTATGACAACTACATAGAAAGCAACACGAAGTGTTGTGTGACTCATTTTAGTAAGTCATGAATCTAGCCCCTTGAATTCACCATAACACGCTATCCAGTCATAATTGCAGTACCAGCAGTCAGACCAGGCATTACTAAAGTTACAGCAAAAAAAACAAAAAAAAAAAAAACACGCACTACTTACTTAAGAGTTTAATCTCCAGTTTTGCACCATTTTTGTCAAATTTTGGGGGTGTTTTTTCATAACAAGCTGTGATGCACATGTACAAGTGTCATATCCTTAAATTACATACTTGATGCAACTCTCTTTAAAAGGGCATTTTAAATTCGAGGTACAAGGTACTCCTACCATGTAATAGAGGCTCCACCGATAAGTCAGCCCATTTGGTACACTGGAATTGCTGCCCACCTGCGTCTCCCTTACTGAGGCCACGGCATAGAGCAGCTCAGTATTCATTAGGGCGCTATTCCACCGGACGATTGTACGCATAATCATTAACGATTAACGATCTCAAACGACCGCTATTGCAAAAGACCTGAAAACGTTCACTCATCTCCATGGAACAATAATCGTTACTTATGATCGTATTTGCGATTGTTTTTTTTAAGACTGCAAACGTCTTATTCAATGCGAACGATTGGTGAAAGTTTTGCGAACGAGCAACGATAAAAATAGGTCCAGGTCTTATAAAACGATCAACGATTTCTAGTTCTGTCCTTAATCGTTAAGGGCATTTCAACCAACGACTATCGTTTAGATTCGAACGATTTAACGATAATCGTCCGGCGGAATAGGGCCCTTAGTAGCCCTTTTTTGAGGAGCAGGCACCTGGCTGTTGAGTGGTAGAGGACCATCCTTAGCGGGCAAAATAGGCCAGCATATCAAATGTTATCAGAATGGTACAGAGTATCAAAAATTCTGGTATCGTGACATCACTAGTCCAAGTCTAATGGTGCGTTTACAGACAGATTTATCTGACAGATTTTTGAAGTCAAAGCCAGGAACAGACTACAAACATAGAACAGATCATAAAGGAAACACTAAGATTTCTCCTCTTTTCTAATCCATTCCAGGCTTTGGCTTTAAAAATCTGTCAGATAAATCTGTGTAAACACACCATTAGTCAGTAATTGGTTGAGAGAGCTGGAGGTGGCAAAGAAGAGGACAGCGAGGGGAGCGCAGACAGGCAAGTATTGCACCAAAACAATTGGTTCACTATTTTAGTACTGTTTGGTACGCAAATTTTTGAATACTTTGCTCATAGGCCTTAACCCCTTGCCGCAACATGACGTTCCAGCAACGCCATGTTGTCCCTGCCTCCCCCGCGCTCTCCCTAGTGGCAATCGGGCAGCGGGAGAAGGCTGTCTCACACAGCCTCCTCTTGCTGCCACTGCCCAGAGGAGAGCTGTGCTCTCTCCTCCTAACCAAAATTACATTGTTAATAGTTATACGCATTGCAGAGTTATCACTAGATAGAGACTGGTTTGACTTTGCCTGAGTAGGCATGTAATTTATTGCAGCAGTGGGCATAGGCAGCGCCTGACATTTGGGATACCACTAGACAGGATGTACACTAACCTGCTGATGTTCGTTTTTGACAAGGCCAGAAGGGGTAAAAGGGGTCTTATGGTCAATACAGACCAGTAATGCCAGCAGATCCTACCAGCAAAAGCTGCATTATGTTTGTCCAGCTGTTTAGTCAACGCCCTTCTACAATGAATTAGTCATGTAGATCAGCTGATCAACACATCCCGCTTTAGACCTCTACAACTAAGCAGAGGATGTTGCAGCTAACCATGAATATACTACATGCCAGGCAAACAATGAGTCCATGTGTCCTAACATCATGACAGTCCCTTTTAGTTTGTAGGTGCAGTGTCCCTTTAAGAGCACATTCATACAAAACAGGATGGCATAAGATATTGGAGACTCACCATGTGGAGGAGAGGTGCAGCTGCTCCAGCGCCTGAGCACAGTCATCCAGTGTGAACACGCTCTCCTGTTTGTCCGCCACGCTGGGAGTTACAATCCTTCGGGTCTGAGGATCCCTCATTGGTGTCTGAAAAGTCACCTAAAATCACAATCGGTTCACTATGAGAAACACATGTGGCTATATATAGCGCTTCCTGTGTACGCCAGACGGGCTGAAAACCACTTATTATGAAAGTAGATGAGAACTTTTCATAGCCCAACCATGAATTACAGCCCGGCCCTGTCCCCAGATACCTTCATGCTCTTCACCGCACTCTTGGGAGGCAGATTATCCTTCTGTGAGGGGCGCAGGATGGAGGGTCTGCCGGTGCCCGGAGGAGTGAACAGGAAGTCACACGTCTCAGCTGTTATGTCGCTGCCAAAGTTTTCATCATTGAATATTTGCAGACTCATTCTAAGAGAGAGGAGACATAGTGAGAAGTTGAGACAACATACATATATACACGCTGTATACAGAGGAGAGGACTCGCACCAAAGACTACACCATATCATGTGGAAACCCTATGAAAGCACTTCCTGGACCTCCGGTAGAGGAAGCCAGAAGTTACTTTGTAGTAACACTACAGGCTGCACAGCACATTGTAAGCCATCTCTTCTTGGAGAGTTATCACAGGATTTAGTCATGAGGTTTTGGTAAGAAATTATAAAGGAAACTATAAAAGCCTTCAGGTTTCCGTTCATTGATTGTAACCAAAGGTCATGAAGCAGAAAAAGAAAGAAAGTGCTAGGATATACAGAGTAGTGATCTGCCATGGACGCCGCCTGACACATCACCGCTGCTCCTGGAGTGTCAGGCAGGGGGCGCTATGTTATAATGCATTATACTGACATGTCCCATCTGTACAAAGCATCAGGCGGTAGATTTCCCCCAGCAGCTCCAGGGCCAAGGTGGTCACACCGACATTTCCTCTAACAATGTCACTCAGCACTAGACAATGCGAGCCGGACCCCTCCACAACAAGCAATCTGTCTTGTGTATTAAACATACAGGTCATCCGATGATATACTGCACAATACACCAATATATTCCCAGTCTATTTAAACATTGATTAGAACGAAAAGCATTATACCTATGGCACCTTGGTTCTTCCAGAATCAGAGCGCGCAGAAGCACCCGTGTGTCTAGACAGTGTGATAAGTGTGACAACTATGTATAGAGCGCAAAAAAGTTGTCACTCCTAGTCATAACTACAGGGATAATCTCTAGTAACTATTATATATGTGTACACTACACACACCAGCCAGACCACTGCTATTAGAGCAGGATGGTGGTCAGTAACCTAGACAAGGGGAAGCAAAGAACAGCATATCTGGAGGAGACCCCCCCCCCCCCCCCCCGGGGACCGGCACATATTATCAACAGCGATGATCAGTGTCCCGCAGCACCGTTCACGCCACCGTCTCCATGTCCATTGAAAGCCGGAGTTCACACTATCCAATGCATTCTCTATGGGAGAGCGAGACTTCCGGCCTTCAATCGATATGGAGAGAGAAGAGCAGTGGCATGAAGGCACCCAGGGTTTGAACTGCGCCGCAGGACCAGAAGGAAACCACCGGGACACCGATCATGCCTGGTGAGTATACACGCCAGCGCAGGGACAAATAAAATATTTCCGGAGTGCTTCTTTATCCATTAGCTGAAATGGGAATACACCTTTAGGCCAGGTACACACTACGTAAAAAACGAGGCCGTATTTCATAACGGCCATATTTGCGCAAATATCGGCCGTTCACGCAAATACGGCAGTGTTTTTTTGTTTTTTTTTTTAAGTAGTGTGAACATAGCCTTAAACTGCGTTCACACATACTTTTTAAGACAATGCCCGTTTTCAATTAAAACAACCGTTCTTTTCACAATGCAACAATGTGCATTGATGTCAATGCAAACAGCAACCGTCGCTTCACACATGTATATAACAGCCGCTGTTTGCATTGGCCGTCAATGGATCATGTCAAATCACTTCCAGGCGTTGTCCATAGACTTCACTGTTCACTATTGTTCGATGCTCAAAACGGCTGTGTTTTTTTTTTTTTTTTTTTTAATTTTTTATAAGTTGTGTGAACATAGCCTCAAAGGGAAGGTCAGTCATAATTCATGTTACAAACTGTTAGTTCAAGGAGACACACGGTACCTTCCAGCTCTAGAATAGGGCTTTTATTCTCTGGCCAAAGAGTCCAAGCGGCATCCAGAAAGCCTCTTTATACTACAGAAAAGAAACTTTCTGCATTCTGGAAGCACAGACAGATATATGAATGGCACCATGTGTCTCCCTGACCAGCAGATTGGAGCATAAACAGCTGACAGATTCCTTTTAATTCCCCATCATCCAGTTGATTCACAAATTGTTCAGAAACGTCCAGGTACACATCGGTGTTTGTAACGTGGTGGCGTCAAAATTATGTCTAATGGAGACGTTGCAAACCACACAGCGCAGCTAAGGAATACTCCGCGCCCCAGATACACATGCTGGGAGTTATAACCACAGCTCATCTGAGACCCAAGTCATATCCAATTCCTTCACTGTCGCACAAACCCCTGGAACTAGTGGGTGTACCAGGATCTTCTCCACACCACGCGCTCGGACAATACTCTGCAGTTTTGTCTTTTTCGCACCTCTGACACCGTAAGATCTCACAGTCTCCAGCAATAAGCATCTAAGATTTCATAGACGACTGCTCCAGACAACATTGCCTATTATCAGTTGCGTCCTGCAACATTTTCACACTGCCTCCGTTATGAGAAGGGATCAATGATCCCATTGTTTCCACTTTCCGTACCATCTTTTTTGTTTACCAGTTCACCACCATGCTGACTGATAAGGGTATACACCCAGAAGCTGCAAACTGAGGCCAACCATGATGTTCATCTGGCACCCATCTCATTGCCCTGATGAAGGGGCATCTCGGCTTGGGCAGAGCATCAGATCAGAGTTATTACAGACTATTCGTCGCCTCTTTCAAGTGAATCTCCCTGTACAATATATCCAACTTATTGCCCAATGATTTCTATTAGGCCATACAGTCCATTCTGGAATCTGTACTGCAAAAAATAAATAAAGACCAACATGTCCTAGGGCAGATTGTGATAGCGGTATGGATTACCAATAGATGTCTACAGGATCCATGTTTTCTGCAAACATCACAACCATCACGTCAAATTAAAGCAATTTTTTTTTTACCAGTTCAACATTTCTGCTGATGTGGATACGGACACAATTACGGAGTAAAAATTGCATACTTGGAAAGTCACTGAACGTGTCAATGAGGCCAGACACAAAAAAAGTGAAAAGTGAGACTAAAGGGCCTTTTACACAGGAAGATGTGAAAAATCTTCGAGAAACGATAAATTCAAAAGAGCTGACTTTCCCGTTTTCCCCCCCAATCGCTGTCACTTTTAAATGGACCTGATAGCTAGTAATGCTCCTGGATGGCAAAGGGACAGCGATCGGCTGAAGACGGGAGAAATTTATTGTTGTCAGGCACACATCCCATGTGTAAACAAGGGATCTGACACAGATAAAGGGAAACTGGCAGCATAGATATGCATGTATTGGGTTCTGGAATATGCACATCTGTGCTGGCAGTTTCCAGATCACAAGCAGCAGTGTATACTTACATCCACACTATTTGCGATCCAGCAGCCAGATTTCAAGTCCTCCAGCCACTGCTGTATCTACAGAGCCCGCCACCTCCAGAATGACTGACAGTTGGGGGCTTGAAGATGCAGCCAGAAGACCCAGATACCGGATCACAAGCAGAGATGTAAGTAGGCATAGAATGCCGGAAGAGAAAGACCACTGGGTCCATCTAGTCTGTCCTTTAAAGTGACTTTGTACCCACAGTCTGAACCCCCCCCCCCACCAAACCACTTGTACCTTCAGATAGCTGCTTTTAATCCAAGATCTGTCCTGGGGTCCGCTTGGCAGGTGATGCAGTTATTGTCTTAAAAAAATAAAACTTGCAGCCCTGTGCCAAACGGCCGTGGTTTACAGTATCTGTGCCCTAACCTTGCACCACCCCTCAGTCCCTCCTCCCCACCCTCTTCATCATTAGGAATGCCACTGGAACATTTTCTCCTGTCTGCACATTACACAGGTGCCTTAACAATCCAGCCCATGTTCAGTATTCACACAGGTGAGGAATAGGAGACAATCTGCCTGGGGCGTTCCTAATGATGAGGAGGGCGGGGAGGAGGGACAGAGAGGTTGTGCCAGCCTAATGCATACACAATCAAGGCCCCGGCCGTTGGGCACAGGGCTGCCAGTTTAAAAGTTGTTTAGGACAATAACTAAAACACCTGCCGAACGGACCGCAAGACAGATCCACTGCTACAACAAAGAATTACGGGCGGCACTACAGGTGGAGATTATTGTATGTGCAACCACTAGCGAGGGCTGGCCGAGATAGCCAAGACAGGGGGGTGCTACGGACCGGTCCGTAGAAGCGCCGTAGAGCGTGAAACAGGCTTGTCACCACTCAATTCAAAAATAAAAGTTTTTAAGAAGACTTCGTGGGCGAGTGCAACTTTCTTTTCTCTATACATTGTGGACCGCAGGACAGATCTTGGATTAAAAGCAGCTACCCAAAAGGTACAAGTGGTTTAGTTAGGGGGGGGGGGGGGTAAGATTGTGGGTACAGAGTGACTTTAAAGGGGTTATCCAGCGCTACAAAAACATGGCCACTTTCCCCCTACTGTTGTCTCCAGATTGGGTGGGGTTTTGAAACTCAGTTCCATTGAAGCAAATGGAGCTTAATTGCAAACTGCACCTGAACTGGAGACAACAGTAGGGGGAAAAGTGGCCATGTTTTTGTAGCGCTGGATAACCCCTTTAAGTACTTCTCTTCCTATCATCGATATAAATATAGATAGATATATGTGTATCCCAGACAGGATTACATTCACTTTTTTTAATAAAAAGTATTGTATTGCCGACCAAAAGTTATACAAATCACCAATATACACTTATTACGGGAAGTTCTTATAAAGTGCTTTTTTCCCTGCACTTACTACTGGTGGATAACATGGTGATGTCACTTCCTGGATAACATGGTGATGTCACTTCCTGGATAACATGGTGATGTCACGACCCGACTCCCGGAGCTGTGCAGGCTGTGGCTGCTGGAGAGGATGATGGTAGGGGGACACAGGGCACTGGATGGGGAACTGAGCATCCCCCTGCCATCATCCTCTCCAGCAGCCACAGCCCGCACAGCTCTGGGAGTCGGGTCGTGACATCATTTTATCCAGGAAGTGAAGCCTTGGTGCAGTAGTAGGCACAGGGAAAAAAAACAATACGTGCATTTCCCGAAATAAGTGTATATTGGGGATTAGTATAACTTTTGAGGGGCAATAAAATACTGTAAAAAAAAATTTCACCAGACTTAACCTTTAAAAGAGGACCTGTCACCCCCCCCTGCCCAGGTCACAGGCTCCTGACCCCCCGTTAGATCCCCCTATATTCACCTCATCACGCTGGGTCCCGCTTCCTGATCTGGTCACGGATATATGAGCGCCCGAAGCGCGCGCTCACAGAAGAGTCCGATGCCCATAGAGAATGACGGAGCATCGGACTCCCCATTCATTCTCTATGAGCGTCGGACTCTCCTGTGAGCGCGCGCGCGCCGGGCTTCGGGCGCTCATATCTCCGTGACCCGACCGGATCAGGAAGCGGGACCCGGTGAGTATAGGGGGCTGTAACGGGGGTCGGGAGCCAGTCACCCCAGTACGGGGGGTGACAGGTGTCCTTAAAAGGGAACCAATCCCTGGTGTATAAAGCCGTGGCTGCAGCAGGAGCTTTTTACCGGGGAAAAATGACTTCTTCCCCCGGCTTATGACAGACACAGGCTGGGAAGTAGTCATCTGGAGGCTCCGTGCCTGTGTCTAGTCACAGCCCTCTGCCTGTCAGTGTGCTCCGCAGGAATGATTGACAGGCAGAGAGGTCTGTTGCTGGCCTCTCTATCATCCCGCTGAGCACACTGACAGGCAGAGGGCTGTGACTAGACACAGGCACGGAGCCTCCAGATGACTACTTCCCCGCCCGTGTTTGCCACAAGCCGGGGGAATAAAAGTCATTTGGCCCCGGTAAAAAGCTCCTGCTGTGGCTGGTACGTGCCGCGGCTGCTGCAGGAGATTTATACATTGCTCCAGGGAACCATATCCACCCAACTGGGCTGACTGATTCCCTTTAAAAGATTGGAATCAACTATATAGATTTAAATCAATGAGACTTTCCCAATACGGTTTATGTCTGACACCCTCCAACATCTTTGTAGGTGAGGTCTCCAGAACTGGACACAGTATTCCAGATGTGACGTCACAAGAGCTCTATACAGCAGGATCACAATCTCCCTTTTCCTACTGGTTATGCCTCTAGCTATACACCCCAGCATACCAAATATAATCTGACAGCAAAGATATATACATATCCCAGAACCCAATACATACATATCTGTGCTGTCAGTCGATATATTTACCAAGCAGCCACAGCCTCAAAACCCTAAAAGCCGCATCTGAACAGTCACTGATTGGCAAGTGCTTTTGGGCAATAATGTTTCAGCCCAGCTGTGATGAGCAGTAGTCTGAATCTGTTCTGTAATGAAGCGGACCTGTCAGGTCAACAAATATATACACAGCCAAGAGGTGGGAGCAGCATGACTGAAGAGCCAGGTGCAATGGCCAACTGGGAAACGATAAACGCTGACCAATCACAGGACTGTCATCGCTGGCCATTTACACAGGACCAATGCAGACACATTAGCATCACCCCATTACGTGACTGGTCACCTGGATGATTATCAGAAATGAGCGCCTCTCTTGTAGTTTTATCATTTTAAAATCAATGGCCTGTCTTTCCTATAGGGTATTAATGCGTGATTGGGGAGGAGTCATCACCTTCATATATAACCATTAGTGAAAAGCCAATAGCTCCACACATTGTGAACTGGTTGTACTGAGTTACTGCGCATCTACAAGCCACCGGAATGGGAAGAGACATGCAGTAACCCAGCACTGCCTCTGTAACAATGTATGGCGCCATCTGCTTCCTGCTGTTTTCAGCATGTGAGGAGGCTGCAGCTCTGGGGAACATCTGATATACAGAAGTACCAAATCCCTACTCATCACATACCCTAACACCCACCCAGCATCATGATTATATACACTAAGGCCTACAGCAGGGGTGTCAGACTGCAGCTGACTGTTGTGCAACTGATGCACAACTACAAATCCCAACATACCTGGACAGCCAAAGCAGCTCCTGCCATTGCCATTCATTGCCATATCTACAAGGGAGCAGAGATTAAAGGGGTACTCCAGCGTGGGGGCTATTTTTGGATCTGGCCGGGGAGGAGGTGGCTTAAAAAAAAAAAAAAAAAAAAAAAAAAAAAAAAAAAAGACGTCCACCCACCTCCCCAATTCCAGCAGCAGGTCCCGCATCACGGGAGAAGGGATCTGAGCGGACTTGAAACGGATCCCGCCTCCTTCACCGAGGCAGGATCGCATCAGACACCCGGAAGCGGGCCCGCATCAGACACCCGGAAGCGGGCCCGCATCAGACACCCGGAAGCGGGCCCGCATCAGACACCCGGAAGCGGGCCCGCATCAGACACCCGAAGGCGGGCCCGCATCAGACACCCGAAGGCGGGCCCGCATCAGACACCCGGAAGCGGCCGGGATACAGGCACCGGGGGACCCAGTGCTTGAGCACCGACCAGTTCCAGTGCACAGAACGGCGCCGTGGTCTGAAAAACAGACCGCGGCACCAGCTTCCCCGTGATGGCGCCGTTCAATCCGTGGGTTCAGCTTAAAGACGATGTACCTGGTGGTACATCCTCTTTAAAGGAAGCCTGTCACCCTGGCTAACGGGGTGAAGCCCTTTTACTTACCCCTTCCTCAAAGTCCTAGACCCCATCCCACCGCCAAAAAATCCCTGTTGGAAGACATGCGCGCACTCTCCAGAGATGAGGCCAACACCCATAGAGAATGACTGCTCCCAGTCATACTCATCTCTGGTGAGCGCGCACACGGCTTCCAACAGGGATTTCTCAGCGGTCAGACGGGGTCCAGGACCTCAAGAGGAGGGTTAGTATAATGGGCTTCACCCCAGCAGCCAGGGAGACAGGTCCCCTTTAAGAAAACCTCAGTTAAGTGGCAAACAGGGAGAACAAGGGGCCACAAACCAAAGACCTACTCATAAAGGCATAACAGTGACTCCACCAGCAGAATAGTGAGTGCAGCTCTGGAGTATAATACAGGATGTAACTCAGGATCAGTACAGGATAAGTAGTCAATGTACACAGTGACCCCTCCAGCAGAATAGTGAGTTCAGCTCTGGAGTATAATACAGGATGTAACTCAGGATTAGTACAGAATCAGTAATGTAATGTATGTACACAGTGACCCCACCAGCAGAATAGTGAGTGCAGCTCTGGGGTATAATACAGGATGTAACTCAGGATTAGTACAGAATCAGTAATGTAATGTATGTACACAGTGACCCCACCAGCAGAATAGTGAGTGCAGCTCTGGAGGATAATACAGAATCAGTAATGTAATGTATGTACACAGTGACCCCACCAGCAGAATAGTGAGTGCAGCTCTGGAGTATAATACAGGATGATACACAGACTACTACATAACAGTATCACTATATAGATATAGGAGTGCATATACACCCACAACATACACTGTGCACGTCCACACAAGAGCCGCCCTGCTACACCACCATCACTACACACCGCTCACACACTAGCCACCATGCTGCAGCCCCCGTTACCACCGGCCACTCACAGCAGCACGCCGTACCACGTTACCTGCCGTCTCTCGTGTCGCTATATAACCCTACGTCTCGCTCTCGGCCGCCGTACTCCGCACTGAGGCTGCTTCTATTTGAATTTCGGTAGTTCGCAAGGACTGTCCAATCAGAAACCGGAGAACCTGACAACGTCATGACGCATTTACAAACCCGCCAATCAGAAATCAGCAGAGGCCGTGAACGCGCTTAGGCTGACGTAGCGCCGCGGTTACCTCTGGAACGCGCCCAGAGTTTCGCGCATGCGTGTTGCTTGTATTATGGAGCCAAGTCTGTAGATTGTTGTCATGAGTGAATGATGTCATTTCTTATACACCGCAGAGGATTCTGGATCTAAATTACACTTCCAGTTTATGATGCGGTTGTTTGAGCCAAGAAAAGGAGTGTATACAAAATAGAGACTGTTTAGCCTTTCTATATTCTTACTTTCCGATCCAGTCGTAAAAACTGAATGTGTATTTCCTACTTTAGCCACTATGGGGAGATGTATCAACTCTGTGGAAAAGGAAAGCTGGAATATGATTGGTTGCTATGGGCAACCACTCCTCAGCACGTTTGATAACTCTCCCCCTACATGCGGTAGTGATATCACACACAGTGTGAATAGCGGCGTATACTCGCTGATCACGTGCTGCTTCCACTCCATACATGGTGGTTGTCTATCACTGTCATCCTCGGCCAGTATCACGCTGTACACAACCAGTCACGTGTTCTGGTAAAGACTACGTCTCCCAGCATTCCCTGCTGCCCAGTTGGCCGGAAGTGTGTGCTGTTCTCTCGGTTCCCCCCTCCCGCCGCCATGGAGAGCCCGGCGGTGACATTTACTTTAGCTTACGTGGTGTTCGCTGTGTGTTTTGTCTTCACCCCCAATGAGTTCCACTCGGCCGGGATCACCGTGCAGAACCTGCTGTCCGGCTGGCTGGGGAGCGAGGACGTGGCGTTCATACACTACCATGTCAGGAGGACCACGGCCACCCTGCTGGTGCACTCCCTGCTGCCCCTGGGTGAGTGCGCCCCCTACCGTGCTGATACTGTACGACCTATAGCCCCAATACCGCCCAAATACTGTACTTCTTATCCGTCCCTGCCGGCTGTCACTACACTACTACTGCCTGCCCGGCTGTCACTACACTACTACTCCCTGCCCGGCTGTCACTACACTACTACTCCCTGCCCGGCTGTCACTACACTGCCTGTACGCCCCTATCAGTCCCTGCCCGGCTGTCACTACACTACTACTCCCTGCCCGGCTGTCACTACACTACTTCTCCCTGCCCGGCTGTCACTACACTACTACTGCCTGCCCGGCTGTCACTACACTACTACTCCCTGCCCTGCTGTCACTACACTACTACTCCCTGCCCGGCTGTCACTACACTACTTCTCCCTGCCCGGCTGTCACTACACTACTCCTCCCTGCCCGGCTGTCACTACACTACTACTCCCTGCCCGGCTGTCACTACACTACTACTCCCTGCCCGGCTGTCACTACACTACTTCTCCCTGCCCGGCTGTCACTACACTACTCCTCCCTGCCCGGCTGTCACTACACTACTACTCCCTGCCCGGCTGTCACTACACTACTACTCCCTGCCCGGCTGTCACTACACTGCCTGTACGCCCCTATCAGTCCCTGCCCGGCTGTCACTACACTACTACTCCCTGCCCGGCTGTCACTACACTACCTGTAGTCCCTATCAGTTCCTGCCCGGCTGTCACTACACTACCTGTAGTCCCTATCAGTCCCTGCCCGACTGTCACTACACTACCTGTAGCCCCTATCAGTCCCTGCCCGGCTGTCACTACACTACTACTCCCTGCCCGGCTGTCACTACACTACTACTCCCTGCCCGGCTGTCACTACACTACTACTCCCTGCCCGGCTGTCACTACACTGCCTGTACGCCCCTATCAGTCCCTGCCCGGCTGTCACTACACTACTACTCCCTGCCCTGCTGTCACTACACTACTACTCCCTGCCCGGCTGTCACTACACTACTACTCCCTGCCCGGCTGTCACTACACTACTACTCCCTGCCCGGCTGTCACTACACTACTACTCCCTGCCCGGCTGTCACTACACTACTACTCCCTGCCCGGCTGTCACTACACTACTACTCCCTGCCCTGCTGTCACTACACTACTACTCCCTGCCCTGCTGTCACTACACTGCCTGTACGCCCCTATCAGTCCCTGCCCGGCTGTCACTACACTACTACTCCCTGCCCGGCTGTCACTACACTACTACTCCCTGCCCGGCTGTCACTACACTACTACTCCCTGCCCGGCTGTCACTACACTACTACTCTCTGCCCGGCTGTCACTACACTACTTCTCCCTGCCCTGCTGTCACTACACTACTACTCCCTGCCCGGCTGTCACTACACTACTACTCCCTGCCCGGCTGTCACTACACTACTTCTCCCTGCCCGGCTGTCACTACACTACTACTCCCTGCCCGGCTGTCACTACACTACTACTCCCTGCCCGGCTGTCACTACACTACTACTCCCTGCCCGGCTGTCACTACACTACTACTCCCTGCCCGGCTGTCACTACACTACTACTCCCTGCCCGGCTGTCACTACACTACTACTCCCTGCCCGGCTGTCACTACACTACTCCTCCCTGCCCGGCTGTCACTACACTACTACTCCCTGCCCGGCTGTCACTACACTACTACTCCCTGCCCGGCTGTCACTACACTACTACTCCCTGCCCGGCTGTCACTACACTACTACTCCCTGCCCGGCTGTCACTACACTACTACTCCCTGCCCGGCTGTCACTACACTACTACTCCCTGCCCGGCTGTCACTACACTACTACTCCCTGCCCGGCTGTCACTACACTACTACTCCCTGCCCGGCTGTCACTACACTGCCTGTACGCCCCTATCAGTCCCTGCCCGGCTGTCACTACACTACTTCTCCCTGCCCGGCTGTCACTACACTACTACTCCCTGCCCGGCTGTCACTACACTACTTCTCCCTGCCCGGCTGTCACTACACTGCCTGTACGCCCCTATCAGTCCCTGCCCGGCTGTCACTACACTACTTCTCCCTGCCCGGCTGTCACTACACTACCTGTAGTCCCTATCGGTCCCTGCCCGGCTGTCACTACACTACCTGTAGCCCCTATCGGTCCCTGCCCGGCTGTCACTACACTACCTGTAGCCCCTATCGGTCCCTGCCCGGCTGTCACTACACTACCTGTAGCCCCTATCGGTCCCTGCCCGGCTGTCACTACACTACCTGTAGTCCCTATCGGTCCCTGCCCGGCTGTCACTACACTACCTGTAGTCCCTATCGGTCCCTGCCCGGCTGTCACTACACTACCTGTAGTCCCTATCGGTCCCTGCCCGGCTGTCACTACACTACCTGTAGTCCCTATCGGTCCCTGCCCGGCTGTCACTACACTACCTGTAGTCCCTATCGGTCCCTGCCCGGCTGTCACTACACTACCTGTAGTCCCTATCGGTCCCTGCCCGGCTGTCACTACACTACCTGTAGTCCCTATCGGTCCCTGCCCGGCTGTCACTACACTACCTGTACTCCCTATCGGTCCCTGCCCGGCTGTCACTACACTACCTGTACTCCCTATCGGTCCCTGCCCGGCTGTCACTACACTACCTGTACTCCCTATCGGTCCCTGCCCGGCTGTCACTACACTACCTGTACTCCCTATCGGTCCCTGCCCGACTGTCACTATACTACCTATAGCCTCATCACTGCACTACCTCTAACTCCTGCCACTGCCTGCCCAGCTGTCACTCCCTGCCTGCTTGTCACTACACTACCTTTACCCCCTGACACTGCCTGCTTCACTGTCACTACACTACCTGTACTCCCTGACACTGCCTGCCTGACTGCCATTACACTACCTATACCCCCTGTCACTAACTGCCTGACTATCACTACACTACCTGTACCCCCTGACACTGCCTGTCACTACACTACCTGTTACTAACTGCCTGACTGCCACTACACTACCTGTACCCCCGTCACTAACTGCCTGACTGCCACTACACTACCTGTACCCCCTGTCACTAACTGCCTGAATGTCACTACACTACCTGTACCCCCTGACACTGCCTTTCACTACACTACCTGTACCACCTGTCACTGCCTGCCTAGCTGTCACTATACTACCTGTACTCCCTGTCACTACACTATCTGTACCCCCGATCACTGCCTGCCTGACTTTATACACTACCTGTACCTCCTGTCACTCCCTCTTGCCCAGCTTCCACTATACTACCTGTACCCCTTGATGGAGTTAGCTACCTCTCTAGTACACTGTATAGCTACAATGGATGTAACTCGTATCTCTCCTTACTTACAGGTTATTACATAGGAATGTGCTTTGCGGCTCCTGAGAAGCAGCTGTATTACGTCTACACTGCACCTGAGGGCTGGAAGCTCTGTGCTCTGTTTGCTGTCGCTCTTCCCACCTTTACTGGCCTCCTTGCCCTGTACTGGTCTCAGAAGAGATGGAGGAATCACCCCTTGGCGAGGACCCTGTCCCATCATGCCCTGCCCCAGTCAGACTGGAGGGTCGTGGCCTCTTCTATCAACACAGAGTTCAGAAGAATTGATAAGTTTGCAACTGGAGTTCCTGGGGCCCGGGTCATTGTCACCGACACCTGGGTGATGAAGGTCACTACCTACAAGGTGTATGTAGCACAGCAGCAAGACATCCACCTGACTGTGACAGAGTCCAGACAACACGAGCTGTCGCCGGACTCCAATACCCCCGTGCAGTTTATTACCATACAGGTGGCAAGCATCAACCCCAATGTGAAGCCTTTTGAAATCAGGTACTGTATCGATGCCGGGGCTGAGAAGTGACAGTACTGACATTATGCCCAGTTTTTCATTGATCTTCATGGTTGATCTATTTGCAGATTGAACTCGACAGAATATGGAGAGCTGAGGGAGAAGCTTCACGCCCCAATCCGAAACGCAGCCAACGTTGTCATACATCAGACCCTGAGTGACATGTTCTTGGATACGTTCCGCTCTCTGGTAGAAGCCAATAATGTCTACCAGCTGCCAAGCAACCAGGTAAGCCCTGTGGTGAAGGGGGCTGTCACTCATCACTATACTGCTCTACACCTCTCTGCTTTGTATTGTAACAAAGCAAAACTCATCAACATTAGAGATGGTGTTTACCGTACTAGAGTACTTTTTAAGTTAGTGAAGGTGTCTGCCCCACATAGATTTTTGCATTGGCGTCTATGCACCAAATTTATTTATTTTTTTCTTCTTATCACCACTATGTGATTTCACCATGCGATCTATAATATACTTTTGTATTGCATTGTTTCATGCTCATTGGTCATATACTTATAAGAAACCTGCCAGGTCCTGCCTTAGGTAGGGTCTCATAGACTGATGGCCATGGCTTGGGGGCCTTTGTTAGTAACCTCAATGATCATGTCCTCAATAAGTGGGGGCACAGGGGAATGTATAAAGGATGCCCTTTCACTCTGTAAAACACTTAGGAGCCACAATATTCACTATGACATCTAAAAGTGTCAGGATCAGGGATTCCTCCAGTCATGTCTGTAAGAGCAGCAACTAGGCTGGGTACCAGCTCCACCGAGCACAAGATACCAACGCAGGGTTAATCCTACATCTTTATAAAAAAAAAAAAACACACTGGAAAGGGTTAACCAGAGATTAGCGCAGGTCCTACCTGTTCTTCTCTCCAGCACTGCACATCTACACTCTAACCATTGTGGATGATAACTTTTGAGGTGGGGGCAGGGAAACATGCCCTCTGGATAACCCCTTTAATGCATGCCATAACACTATTGACTGTTACAGGGGCTTATAAAACTGATGGTTTATTCACAGGGCAGGCCATCAGTTGCTGATCAGTGACCGATAGGTTGTTCAGGCCGGAAGCCCTGCACTGTTCATTGTATAGCACTGTAGGCCTTGATGTTAACCAGACTTTGGTATTGGTTGTGCTACCATCCTAGCTGTTTCAGTACACATTGCGTCCACCTCTCCTTGTGGTCCATGTCTTTACTGTTACTTGTCATTGCAGGAAATAGAGCCCTGTATTGGCTGCATGCAGACCAATGCCAACATCAAGCTGGTGAAGTACTGCCACGAGCCCAACGAAGGAGAGTGTCAGCAATGCTACTGCCGGCCCATGTGGTGTCTGACCTGTATGGGCAAGTGGTTCGCAAGCCGTCAGGACCAGCAGCATCCAGAGACCTGGTTGTCCAGCCAAGTGCCTTGCCCCACCTGCCGAGCCAGATTCTGTATAGTTGATGTATGCATTATACGGTGAACTCCCCTTTAGGTTGTTTTTACGGTTTTATATCCTGGACTTTTTCTATCTTCTGCAGTGTTCTAATATGTTCCTGGATGTATTACACGAGGAGCCCTGAGCGGTCACATAGGTCGCCTTATAGTCCGGTCTGTGAGGCATTGAATTGGGGGAGTGTAATGGAACAATTTGCCTTCTAAAACAAAACTGAAGTCCCCAATCCCACTCTCCTCAGCGCTGTCTGCAGAATACCTGCTGCAGCTAGGAGTCTTAAACCTTGACAGTGGAAAAAGGAGATCATGTTGGTCCATAGAGGGGTTGATCCCAAAGTAACTCCCAGCAGTCAGCTGTGGGGGTAACTGTTCACTTTTCCTGCAGCGCCACCACAGGGGAAACCAAGTATTACACTGCATCCATTCGCAACACTGGGACAAGACAGGTCGTCCAATGGAAGAATTCCTGTAAATTGTGTATATTCCACTGAGCAGAACGGTGGTAGAGAATATCTGCCCGCCAGTAGTAAATGCATATAAGGCTAGACGTTTCCACGGCCGGGCTGCATTACCCAGGAGTCGCCATTTTCATTACTTACACCATGACCTGAGTGGGAAGGGGGAAAAAAAAACTGCTAAAATCTGTGGAACCTCACAGCAGTGCGGCTTGGTCTGGTCTTTTGAAGTCAGATTTCTCTTAATTCTTCATTCATAGTGTTGAGTAAACTTGTCAAACTGTTGGGGTTTGTCAACTTTCTCCCCACCCGAATGTTAGGCACTTGACTATGGCCTATGGCTGTATCCATGCTTTCCAGGACTCCCTAGGGCGGCATCCAGATTTTCCAGCCACCAGGAGTATGGAGAACGTTCCTGAACAGTTTGGGAAGTTCACTCAACACTATTCAGTTACTTTCTGTAAGTTGTATCTTTTTCTTTGCCCAATCGGGCTAATATGGTTCCCTGAACTGCTGTACACAGTTCCTGCAGCAGCCGTAGCACGTACCAGCCACAGCTGCAGCAGTAGCTGTATACCCGAAAAAAAAAGCAGTTTAATCCCCCGGGCCGTGACAGGCAGAGTCGGGGAAGTAGTCATCTGAGCGGCTCCCCGCCTGTATCTAGTCACCGAGCTCGGAGGGGATGATTGACAGGCAGAGAGGCCAGTAGGGACCTTTCTGCCTGTCATTCATCCCCTCGGAGCGCGTTGACAGGCAGAGAGCAGTGACCAGATACAGGCGGGGAGCAGCCCAGATGACTACCTCCCCGCCTCTGCCTGTCACGCGCCCGGGGGATTAAAGTGCTTTTTATCGGTTATACAGCTCCTGCTGCAGCAGTGGCCGATACATGCCACGGCTGCTGCAGGAGCTGTATACAGCGGTTCAGGGAACCATATTAGCCCAATTGGGCTGATTGGTTCCCTTTAAAGAAACTCCTGTCAATCCTGTCCTGGCATTATACCCCATTAATGTCAATGCAAAAAAATATATAAATACTAAAGTCAGCACCGAAAAGGAAACCTGCGGCCTAAGCTGTTGCAAAACAATCATGTTTGCCCGTCCAGGTAGTTCTGCAGTAGCTGCAGGACCGCTGGTCTGGGGCACTGTTCATATCTTGTTGTTGGCTCCATTGAAGGGATACATCACAAGTAACACTTGAAGTGTGCTCCAGTGCAGCCATATGCCCAATGTATGGCATATAGTGGATTGCTAAGTGTTGACATACCTTTTTTGCGCTATAGAGGACAATGTAGTCTACAACCCTCTCACATGCATATACTGCACGTTGTATATTATTTTTTTTAATCCACATATGCCACTGTATGCGCATACAGTTACATATGTTCCAGGCTTCCATTGGAGTTATACGTTGGGGTATTCTCATAATGTATACCACACATCGCATTTCACATGAGAAGAATACAGCCACAAATCCTGGTACGATTGTGAGTCTAGTGACATAAACTAACAGCGTTATCAGTCCCTAAGAAGTTGTTAGATCCGATTCTAGAACTGAACTGTGTGACTGAATGAAGGGAAGATGATCAGATTTATTGCTGCTGTAAAACAAGATAGTATTCGGGAGGAGGGGGGTGATCACCCAATGTGGGGGGGGGGGGGGGGGGGGTCATTTGAGCATTTTCTATCATTTATTCCTTTCTGTAGATTTATATAGATCCCTTTTTAGAGAGGCCCCAAGTGTTAATATTGAGATCTTGGTATTGAAGAAGGACTGGTGTGACGCTACACGGCTGCAGCAATGACCATATAGTATGTATATCAGCATATTTTCTCCAATTATTTATGTCCTGAAAATCTGCCACCTAGGCCTTTCCAGCCATTGTCAAACTACATGTCCCAGCATGTCACATTAGTGTGCAGCTTATATGGGATGTAGCAAATCTAAAGTGGGTTATGAAGTGACAGACATATCTAAATCCTTGGTGTGATGGGGTGTTAATGTATAGGAGACTGACCGATTGAAGGTGTTACTGCTGATTTTATTACAGTATATGCATTTTAATAATAAAGTGATTTCCATATATTGTTACTATTGCCTCATGTTGTTTTTTTATTACAGCTCTGCTCCATTTAGTGTATTAGAACAGAACTTCAATACTACGCACAACCTGAGGCACCATTTATAGAAATAAAAATCCATTCTGGGTAACCCCTTTAAGTTCAGTACAAAAAAAATTTTGTAAATTAAATGTATTAAAAATCCCAAGTCTTCCAGTACTTATCAGCTGCTGTATGTCCTGCAGGAAGTGGTGTATTCTTTCCAATATGGAGAGCAGGAGAGGTTTTTGTATGGGGATTTTCTACTGCTCTGGACAGGTCCTGTCATTGACAGAAGTGGCAACAGAGAGCACTTTGTCAGACTGGAGAAAATATATCACTTCCTGCAGGACATACAGCAGCTGATAAGTACTGAAAGACTTGAGTTTTTTAATAAAATCAATTACAAATTTCTGGCACTAGTTGATTTCAAAGACTTTTTATTTTTTTTGCTGAACTACCTCTTTAAGGCCATGGTCTTTTTATGCATTGTGCATGTGGTTGTGAATGTGCACTCTACCATATCACACATGCTTACACCGCGAACACTCTACCGGTATTGTTCTCTGATCCTAACGCTTCCATTGTTATAGTAATTGACTACTTCCTCCTGTCCATTCCACTGCTGTTGTCTATACTGGAGGAATACAAAGCCCCTCATTGGCTCCTATAGTGTTCAGTGTGTGGCGGATTTATGAAACAAACCGTAAAGGACTACAGTAACCAGCAGCACATTACACACTCATTCCATTACTGATGCACATGTGTGTACACCAGGGGTAGGGAACCTTGCTATCTAGCTGTTGCAAAACTACAACTCCCATCAAGATTTGGCTCTCGAGGCATGATGGGAGTTGTAGTTTTGCAACAGCTGGAGAGCCAAAGTTCCCTACCCCTGGTGTAGACTGATGATGATGAAAAAGACGAGGCGTTTCATGTTGTGAATTCGATTTGTCCGGTCTGATTATATGATATAGGATGCAAGTAGAGGTCTGCTTATGGCTCACCAAGCAGGTCAGATCTGTCACCATCTTGCAAAACATCATTTACATGTCTGGGGGTCTCCTTTGTACATAACATTTTCACCTTTGGTATCCACAAGAGTAAGAACCCCCTGGGGTATTAGTCTGCACCTGTTTTGTCAACATGAAGCACTAATGGCTTCCTCCATAAACTCTAGCCAGCATGAGGGGGTTGCTGAGCAGTCATTGTGCAGCCTGCACTAGATCTAATAGGGGCTTCTGTGGGGCCGTGGATGTTGTCCTTTGGGGGGGGGGGGGGGAGGTTGTACTTTTTGCATGTGAATAACAATGTAAGATAATGACCAAATGGAAAACTGGTTTATGGTGCGTTCACACCTACAGGATCTGCAGCTGATTTTCTGCAGCAGATTTCATTTAAATAACTGAACACAGCATCAAATCTGCTGCAGATCTGCTGCAGATCCTGTAGGTGTGAACGCACCCTTAAAATGAATAGGGTCAACTAAAATGGGCAATAAAAGATTGTAGTCCTCATGTATAAACCGCATAAGTGGCCTTCATGCTTATTGTATGAGGTCCTATTGGTAATGGTGAGTTACTCTACATACATAAAGTGATATCTAATCCTCTGGGTTCCAGGATCTGTAGGTTGATTACAGAGGTATGTGGGTTTTAGTGAGAAAGTCACAACGGGTTTCCTGTTTACGGCTTCCTCAGGTTGAACACATGACTCTTTGGAAAATGAAAGGTGAAATCTGATTGGTTGCTAGGGGCAACTGAGCCAGTTTTACTTTACACCATGTTTGATAAATCTCTCCCGTAGAGTTTACCTAACTGTAAACTGGCATATATCTGAAAAATATAATATACAGTCATGTTACAGCACCCATACGGGCACATGAGACATTGCTGTACCTCCATGGGTCATGTCGTGCTCCATCACATGCCATATTATAAAGGTACTTGACATTCCCTGAGCATATTACTACAATATGATGTGGGCGCTATGCAATGGCCAATGTTGCTGTATGACTCTATGCCGCCTTATACCTATGAGCAAGAGGGAGAAGGACTGCAGCGCTACATCAGTGATGTATCATACACGTCTCTTTCTGGGGGAAGAGGAATACTTCAATTTCTGGCACGTAGATGGCATAGATTTATATGGCAGGGATTTCCTGTGCTATGGGCGGGGGAGGTGTAAGGTGTAGGGCTCACAGCTGCCGTGAGACCACTGTGAAAGGATTTACATACACGACAATGGAGACAAAGGGTAACCTGTCTGCTGGTTCTCATCAGGGTCCTTAAAGTGTCCCTGTCACTTTAAAAAAAACTTTTGCTATGTCAGAAGTGTTGATCACCAGCCTTTAGATTGACATGTTTATGTGACACATTACAAGTTTTGATAGAGACACTAACAAAAAAAAAAGTACCTAAGGTGGTTCACGCACTTTTAATAGTGATGTGCCGACATCTTTCCCTATACATGTACTCATTAGGCACTATAGAATGTTCATGTGTTCCCTATGAAGAGAAGAGGAGCTGCCAGACAGCTGCGTAGGTGGCTTATTTCTCTAAGAACATCAATGTCAGGCAGTAGAAATCCAATGTCTGACCTTTCCCCCCATAATATCTGGGAAGCTGGAGATGAGCAAAACATGTAGACATGAACGGATACAATTTATTTACTATCAATGTCATAACACAAAGATGCAATGTAATATTACAATACCCTCAGGGGTGGCCACCCAGCTTTTCCATGGGCCTGAATGGCAAACCTATTACATAATTTGTTACTCCGTTCCCTTATTCTGGATTGCCACATAGGTAGGTAAGTGCGAGTGCTGAGCAGCGATGGCGGTCGTGTTGTTATCTAATCTTCCTAAAAATGGCTAAAAAAAAACAACAATGCTTGCATTTAGATTAAAAATAATTTTGAAACGTTCCCTTAATCTGCGCACAGTATTGGCATGCATGAGGCAGCCATCTTGTGAGCTCTATCACATTAAAGTCGTACACAATTCGGGTGCTCGAGTTTTGATTTAAAATCCCCTTAAAATGTTCCTTTAAACTGTACACAGTGTTACCACGAGGCAGCCATTTTGTGAACCTTACCACACATAATCCAGGAAATGGGAAGCCATTTTGTCAGCTCTACCACACATAGGGGGAGATTGGTATAAACATAGTATAAAGTGAAACTGGCTCAGTCGCCCCTAGCAACCAATCAGATTCCAACTTTCATTTTTCAAAGAGCCTGTGAGGAATGAAAGGTGGAATCTGATTGGTTGCTAGGGACAACTGAGCCAGTTTCACTTTACACCATGTTTGATAAATCTCCCCCATAATTCAGACATTGGGCAGCCATTTTGTAAAGCCCTTACACACATAATGCAGGTGATGGGTGGCCATCTTGGGAGCTCTACCACACCTAAGTCAGCCATTTTGTGAGCCATAACTATTGGGAACATACAATAGCAGTGAATGGATCAGTCACGATCACATGGGGTGGCCTCATTCACAACATGGCTGCCGTAAAAGACCATAATGAGTCTATGATGGATTTTTAACATTCCCTAACAAAAGCCTCTCCAGCTGTTGCAAAACTGCAACTCCCAGCATGCTGGGAGTTGTAGTTTTGCAACAGTAGGAGGGTCACTGGCTGTCAAGGCATACTGGGAGTTGTAGTTTTGCAACAGTAGGAGGGTCACTGGCTGTCAAGGCATACTGGGAGTTGTAGTTTTGCAGCATTTAGAGGGTCACTGGCTGTCCAGGCATGCTGGGAGTTGTAGTTTTGAAGCAATTGGTGGATCACTGGCTGTCCAGGCATGCTGGGAGTTGTAGTTTTGCAGCAGTTGGAGAGTCACTGGCTGTCCAGGCATGCTGGGAGTTGTAGTTTTGCAGCGGTTGGAGAGTCAATGACTGTCCAGGCATGCTGGGAGTTGTAGTTTTGCAGCAGTTGGAGAGTCACTGGCTGTCCAGGCATGCTGGGAGTTGTAGTTTTGCAGCAGTTGGAGAGTCACTGGCTGTCCAGGCATGCTGGGAGTTGTAGTTTTGCAGCAGTTGGAGAGTCACTGGCTGTCCAGGCATGCTGGGAGTTGTAGTTTTGCAGCAGAGGGTCACTGGCTGTCCAGGCATGCTGGGAGTTGTAGTTTTGCAGCAGAGGGTCACTGGCTGTCCAGGCATGCTGGGAGTTGTAGTTTTGCAGCAGTTGGAGAGTCATTGGCTGTCCAGGCATGCTGGGAGTTGTAGTTTTGCAGCAGAGGGTCACTGGCTGTCCAGGCATGCTGGGAGTTGTAGTTTTGAAGCATGTGGAGGGTCACTGGTTAGGCAGACACACATGAGTAGGATACAGCGCTGTAATCCACCTTATAATGTATTATGACTTACTTATAATGAGGATATATTATTATTTTTATAGGGATGAGGTCCTGACCCATATAGACTGGCTGTACAGGCATGCTGGGATATGTAGTTTTGCAGCAGTTGGGTCACTGGTTAAGCAGACACACTCGTGTAGAGCTGTAATCCACCTTATAATGTATTATGACTTACTTATAATAAGGACATATTATTATTATATTTTATAGGGATGAGGTCCTGACCCATATAGACTGTAAAACAACCGCACCCCTACTAGTGACCCCGTATTAACCATTGTTTATCCTTTCCCTCTCTTACTCCCTTCATTTTAGCGCCAAAACACTTCTAGCACTTGGCGGGGAATCTCTTCAAACCCTACCTCACCACAGCCAATCAGATCAATGAATCGGTCGCTTCCGACCCCGCCCGCTCGTTGATTGACATGAAGAATGAACCAATGGCCTTTCAGCTATTCCCTGACGCGACCTTAACGTCACGAGGCTCTTGGAACGTTCCAAAATTATTTATCTGTGAGGGGAGTTTAGTTTCGCCTATAAAAATAAAAAAACAAATCTTTACCATAAACCTTCAGATATTTCTGCATATTCCCATTAGGTATAAAAAATTTTAAGTAACTGTAATATAGTCATACTGTTGGCGGTCGGAAGCAGTGATACAGGCATTACGGTTTGATTCATACTCCCCTATTGCTTAGCAGTGGTACAGTCCGATGTTGTGCTTTGGTTAAAGGTTTCGTTTCTGGCGCGCTTCGGTCAGTAGGAGGTGAGCAGCGGGTCCAGAGGCTTCTACCGGTCAATATCAATCATGTACAGACACCGAGACAACCGCACTGATGAGCGCCGGTAAGTTGTGCTCTGTGAGGAACGGCCGTCCGGTTTGCGGCTTCATTCGGGTTGTGTTTGTCATCTTGAACCAAATAGGTTTTGTTTCCTTTTTTTTTTTTTTTTCAAATAACTTTATTAACAAGGTTAACTTATGGCCACTGATTATTTGTAAGAGGGGAATGTTCATCAGCTTGTAGTGTTGAAGCGATATTGGAGCTACAACTCCCAGCATCCTCTGGTGGCTCAGGCCTATCCTCACATGCTTTGTGTTGTAGGGTGGGAGGGTGAAATGAAGGGTTAGAGGTGGTGATCAGGTAAAGCCCCTCCCCCACCCAGCCATGTGCTGTCCGATACCATGAAGCCCCATCTAGTATTTGATTCTATGTTGTACTACATGAGCTGCATTTTGTATGTATTAGTTTTTCAATATGGACTGTCCCTTTTAATGGGGTCCTGTAAGAGGGCCCAAAGGTACTATTACACAGAACGATGAATGGCCGATTACCGCTCCATGTAATAAATACAACGATCAGCCGATGACAACGATCATTGGCTGATTGTTATAGGTTTGAACCTATAATTGTCAGGTGCCGACCGCGCGTTGCTGCGTGTAATAGTGGTGCGCGACTGACGGTATACATTACCTGTCCAGGCTGCAGGGCTCCTTTTGCGGTCTTCTTCTCCCCGAGTCCTGCGCGCTGCAGCTTCAGAGCGGCCTGTCTGAGCAGACTGGCTGCTAAGCCAATCACAGACCGGGACCGCTGCGGTCAGTGATTGGCTGAGTGGCCTGTTAGCTGAGACAGGCCGCTCTGAAGCTGCAGCGCGCAGGACTCGGGGAGAAGAAGACCGCGAGAGGAGCCCTGCAGCCTGGACAGGTAATGTATTAAGTTTAAGCAAGGGCTGCAAGGACATCAGTAACAATGTCCCTGCAGCCCTTGTTAAACGATAATCGGGCTGTGTAATAGGCCCAGTAAGTGAGCGCCGATCTAGCAGATCACCGCTTGTTTAGTAATTATCGGGCCCCCATCGGCCCATGTAATACTACCCTAAGTGTCGATTGGACCTGACCTGTACGTATTAGCGGTGTCCTGACTCCAGCTTGTGATTTACTATGAATGTTTTTTGTAGATCTCAACCACCCACTCGCTGGTCTCAGGGACGGAAGCGTCACTCAGATGGAAATTTTAGACGACGACACGATGAAGAGGACACCATCTATGATGAAGAAAAGCCTTCCCAGAGTTGTGACCGACGTCCTGACAGGTGAGATGGTTGTGGATTGGTCGTCATGTGATGGTGATAGAATACACCTTTGGGTCTCCTCAGCCAGGTACTGCCTGTAAAGTGGTTTAATGGGGTCTTCGTATGAGCTATTCAATAGGGTCTGACCGCCACCGATCCGGAGATCGTTTAGCAATGAATGGAGTGGTGGCTGTGCAGGCAAATGGGAGTGCTCCATTCATTAGTAGGCGCTCACCACCTATCCACAGGTTGGAGTCATAGGCTTCCTTGAGGTCTTCTGGTTCACCTTCTTAAATAGAGCTGCAGTGAAGTTAGTGCTCTGTGAGGCAGAAGTAGACTGCAAAATATGCTTGGCTGTCTCTTATGCATGACCGCTGCACCTATGTACATGCCTCCTTAGGGGAAATGGATCATGCGGCAGCTGTAATACAAGGATATGCTGTGTTCCACATAGCATCAGCTGGATTTTGCAGTACATCAAGGTAATAGTCCTGTATGGCAGTCTCCATTCTCAAGCTTTTGTGTTTCCTAATGGGCTGAATTCTCCCCATGTTCTTTCTCTCTAGTCTCTGGTTTCAGGTACTATGTTTGGCAATAATGACTTGGAAGGGTTCTTAGTCGGGGGCCCTCTATTAGGGTGGTTTTATATGGATGGGCACTTCCCATAAGGGATTGTGCAGGGACACCGATTCTTTGCTGTTTTCCCTGATTACGGTTTACTAGCAATCTAACAAGATTCTGACCAAGGTAGACGAAGAGTCCTACTAAGGCTCCATGCATCATATATCCATCTGCTCTGGCTTTATTGTTCTGCCCTGTGCTGAAGACCTGAGCAGGTTACTAGGTAGACAATGTGCTCATAGTGGGCACCCACCTGTGATGTCCATGTACCCTAAAAGTATGGTTAAGGGTAGGGCTGGGCGGTATACTGTGAAAATACCTATAGTCTCTGGCGTTGGTTAACCCAACTCAACTTTGCCAGGACGGTATCTGCGGTATTTCACTGATTTTGTATGTGTAGGGAGGGCCAGACAGGACGGGCAGCAGATCGGATGAGGGGCGTCTTATCTCAGGCCCGAGACAGGAGGGGGATCACTGAGCTCCAAGATTACAGTCCGGGAATCCGGGTTATCTCCCCCTGCCCCAAAATGCAGACACTGAGCCTGTGGAGCCGGAGTGCAGCCTCGGAGTGTCCTGGAGTGTCCTGCAGTCCCTGCCTGGATCTCTCTGCCCGGGAAGCACAGGGCAGACGTCTGCAGGCTGAGGACTGCAGGCAGGCTGTAACAGCCAGCAGCCTACAGGAGGTAACCTACTGTCCTGCCTCCCCTCCCCCATAACTCACAGCCGGGACAGATCTCAAGGAGGTCCCCGGCCAGATAACGCTTTCTTGTTTAATTTCACTGCAGTGCTCTGCATCTTATCACTGACACCTGAGGCTAAAGGAGAAAGCGGCTTCCTGGCATAGCAGAGCTGTCTCAGTTCCTGCACACCACATGTAGCTCTGGCTGTGCCTGGCATAGCAGAGCTGTCACACAGGAGGGGACAGGTCTCTATAGGCTATATGCACACACTCCTGTGTGTACATAGTGTATATACAGGGACCCGTCCCCCCTTCCTCCTGTCTGTACTTAGTGTATATACAGGGACCCGTCCCCTTTTCCTCCTGTCTGTGCATAGTGTATATACAGGGACCCGTCCCCCCTTCCTCCTGTCTGTACATAGTGTATATATAGGGACCCGTCCCCCCTTCCTCCTGTCTGTACATAGTGTATATATAGGGACCCGTCCCCCTTCCTCCTGTCTGTACATAGTGTATATATAGGGACCCGTCCCCCCTTCCTCCTGTCTGTACATAGTGTATATATAGGGACCCGTCCCCCCTTCCTCCTGTCTGTACATAGTGTATATATAGGGACTCGTCCCCCTTCCTCCTGTCTGTACATAGTGTATATATAGGGACCCGTCCCCCCTTCCTCCTGTCTGTACATAGTGTGTATATATAGGGACCCGTCCCCCCTTCCTCCTGTCTGTACATAGTGTATATATATATATATATATATATATATATATATATATATTATATATAGGGACCCGTCCCCCTTCCTCCTGTCTGTACATAGTGTATATATAGAGACCTGTCCCCCTTCCTCCTGTCTGTACATAGTGTATATATAGAGACCTATCCCCTCCTGTGTGTACTTAGCTGTGTAATGCTACTTTTTTAAAAATAAAATATCCCCAGTTTGCCACGGGCAAGTGGGTGTGGCTTACAAAGGGGTGTCATAATTATCGTTCAATTATCATTACCGCAGTTACATGTGCAATAAACCGCGATATTGATTTTGGCCATTATCGCCCAGCCCTAGGTAAGGGGCACTTTTCTAGTAACTGTAATGTGCTGACAACTGCCTGTATTCTAGAAAGTATTTGCTATACGGCCATTACAGCTTCTATAGCTTTGGTTACTTTGCCTGGCATATATGATATGGGCGGTATTACTCAGTTTTGTCATTGATCTGCTAGGCTGACCTCTCGGCGTTCCTTTCCTACCAGTTTCACCACACCGGAGAGCCACAAACCAGTGTCCAGATGTAAAGACTGGGGATCGGCTGTTGAAGAGGAAGAGAACTTAATGGAAACTGTTGAGAAAGATTTAGCAAGGTAAGAGCCAAGTACTTATGTTGGTTTCCTTTTGCATTTTTTGGCCAGTCCACCTTTCCCTTACGTCTTGGTTCCTTCTCTGTACAAAAACATGTTAAAAGGAAACTTTGCAAAAGAGTCTGAGGAGCCTCATTTAAAGGGGTAGTGCGGCGCTCAGAAATTATTTACAGAATAACACACATTACAAAGTTATACAACTTTGTAATGTATGTTATGTCTGTGAATCGCCCCCTTCCCCGTGTCCCCCCACTCCCACCCGTGTACCCGGAAGTGTGGTGCATTATAAATTACCTCATCCGTGTTGAGGGCCGTCCGCCATCTTTTGCCAAACGTCATCTTCGGACGGACGGCCAAGTCGCTGCCGCCCGTCCCCCCTCCGCCGCGTCACAACTGTGCTCAGCCGCGATTGGCTGAGCACAGTTATGCTCAGCCAATCGCGGCTGTTCGCCGTCCGCCCAAAGAAGACGTCGCTGAATGAAGATAGAAGACTGGTGTCAGCACGTGACAGGTATGTATAGCGCACCACACTTCCGGGTACACGGGTGGGGGTGGTGGGACATGGGGAAGGGGGCCATTCACAGACATTACATACATTACAAAGTTGTATAACTTTGTAATGTGTGTTCTGTGAATAATTTCTGAGCACCGCACTACCCCTTTAAGAGTCTTGAAATACAGGACTAGCCAGATTGCCCTCCAGGGAAGCACCTAGAAAAGGAGTGGCTCCAGTAAGGAAACCAGTATATAAAGTCTTTCAGTCAATATCCACCTCAATTACCAGTCTAATGGTGTGTTTACACGATTTATCTGACAAAGCTAGGAATGCATTTGAGAATAGGAGAAATCTGTCTTTATAATCTGTTCCTGGCTTTGGCTTTAAAAATGTGTAAACAGTTATGAGGGAAATAAGAAAGCCAGGTATCCATTCAGACAGCTTTTTCGAGGTGTTGCCCCTTATCAGTGTGGAGTAGGATTCTGGCTAGGCAGAAGCAATGCCTCGTAGATCAAAGCAATCACTGACCTCGGAGAGACCGGCTAAAGAAGACACTGTAGGCTGCTACTTAAAGCACTCAACTCTTGTGAACCTAGGTGCATCGCCCCTGGAAAATAAAAATAGAGCCTCATTTGAGAGTCTTGAAACATGCCACTAACCAGATATCCCGCCAAGGAAGGACCTAGCAAAGGGGACGGGGGACTCCTGTAAGGAGACCTCCAAAACCCACCAATAAACGTTGGCACGATAGGGGTTTGCAGCAAAACGGTGGGTTTGCCTATTGAATCCCCAAACTTTTAAGTGAATGATTAACTTTGCACATGCTGCTCCAACTACTGTGGAAGCTGCTTCATATAACATGTACTTTAGCATTACTTTAGCAAAGCTATGTATGTCAAACATTAAGATTTGTTTGCCTTTGACAGGTATAGGAGAAAACTGCTTGTTCATGACCTTGGTCCAAGAGAGCGGAAATCCTCATCTGGAAGGTATGGGGTTTTCTTTTTGTGTTATAGGTTAAGTTCTCCTTGTAGATTGGTCACGACTGTCAAACAGCTGGAGAGTTGCAGACAGAAGGTGACACCACTGCTATTATGTTCTCTAGTTTTTGTGCTATGGTTCCCTCCAGCCAAAGGCTCATTATGCTTTGGGGGGTTATAGCTTTGCATCGACTGTGAAGTTGCAGCTTGGAGATTATTGGTTTAGAAAAGCTGCAAGAACAGCAATCTACCTCCATGTCTGCCCTCTATATCCCCTTACTACTGTAGCTGCCCAGCTGACTAATTTGTGTCTTATTCCCTTTTGTAAAGTGATTATGTCCATTGAATGTCGTCTGATGTGAGTCAGTCATACACTCCTACCCAGTCCCCCGCCGATCCCATCGTGGCATGCTTCTATCTGCTTTTGACATAGACACTTCACATCAGGAAATGTATACACAGCCAGTCCCTACTGTATGTGCAGCTCCTGCTGAGATGGTGATACCTCGTATACAGTAGGAAGCTGTGACATGCGGGGACTGGATCCAGCTGTTTGCAAACAAAAATTCTCATCATGCATGGACAGCCAAAGCTTAAGCTTTTTCTGTCCAAGTGTGCTAAGTTGTAGTTTTAAAACAGTTGGATTGTCAGATGTTTGACACCCCTGGTCTCTAGGAGCCATGGGGGATCATTATAAAAGCATTGCGTCCCAAACAAAACTCCATTTTGTGCATGGATCCACCCATTCATTTTCCAAGCTTTATTTATTTATTTTCCAGCTCTGATTCAAAGGATTCCAAGGATTCTTCAAATCAAGGAGAAATAGAAAGTGACCCAGCGGTTCTTGCCAGAAGACAGAAGCAAATAAACTATGGAAAGAACACAATTGCATATGACAGATACATAAAAGCTGTGCCAAGGTATTATCTTGTACCCAACACTATAGTTACATTGGATTGTTGGTTATGGTTCTGGGTTATCCATTCTGTTGGGTCATACACAATTGAAGTATTTTCTGTGCAACAAGTTTAGTCACACTGTATAGCTTGTATTTACACTTCAATCTTCCAATTTTCTTTATTTACCCAGACATACAAGGCAGCAAAAAGTTCATCCACGAACCCCAAATAAGTTTAAGAAATACAGCCGCAGGTCTTGGGACCAGCAGATTAAACGTTGGCGCATTGCCCTCCATGAATGGGACCCCCCGAAAGAGGAAACTGATGACCTGCAACCATTGTGAGTAGCTTTAATGCCTTTGTTCTGCACAAGTGATTTTGTAGATCCAATAGCTAGTTCTTGCCACACTTGCCCAGCATTATACGCATCTGTGCCCATGCATACTGAAGCCATAAGTTAAGAGTGCCCTGGATCTACATAGCTTCATTGCTGTTCCTATGAAATAAAAAAAATCACTCATACTGGAGGCACCTCATTCTTGGAATCCCAGAGGTTGGTCCCCACCATTAAAGAAGTCTGACCAAAACAAAATCTGCAGTTGGGTGCGGGAACTTAATGTTTACTTGCCCATCCCTGTACCCCTGCAGCGATGCTTTACTGCTCCTGGATCTTCTGCTCCTGCAATGTCACATGATTTGACTAGCTTGATGAATCAAGTGATTGGGATGAGACACCACTGCAGTCACTGGCTGAACAAGCCCTTCCTGCTGGGTTGTGGTGTAGTAGGAAGCTGGGAGAGAATGAAGCCCCAGCCGTCAGGAGCTTGTGATGTGGTGCTGCGGGGGACTGGCAAGCATACGTTATTTTTGAACGTCCCCTGCCTGCAGCAGAGTTTTTGTTTTGGCTGGACCTCTTATGTGGGTGGTGATATGCCATCACTTTACAAGATGACTAACCCTTTAAATTGTCATGAGGTTTCTTCACCCGAATGCCGAGCAGCTGCCCCTACCGCTAGAAGCATGGATGGCTGTGGATTTGCCCACACGAGATACGTTCCATGCAGGAGCCCTATTGGATCAGAATAGAGCTTATGCATGGAACTGACCTGGCGTGGTATCCATATTAACTCAAACTTTCTGCAGCTGCACATGGATCGGATGAGAAAACACAGGTATGACCAGCAATGAGGTTTCCAGGTTTAGTGAAGATGGTAAATCTCAACACAGTTGTAATTGCAATATTCATCCACTAAAGTTGCATGTGGTTTCCAAACAAATGCTTGGTAGACCCTGCTGTAGTGCATAAAATCCTTGAATTATTAATTCTGATTTAAGTCAGGATATCTGTTCATAATAGCATGTAAAACTTTTTTTTTTGCAGTTGTGAAGATATGATCTGCTCGCCTTCTAAAGTGGAGTCCGAAGATAACCTTGTAAGTGAAATTACTTAAACACAGATGGCTGATTCACATGGCAAAAACATCCCATTATCGAGTGATTGCAAGGGGCACTTGGGGATATATATATATAAATATATTATATAAATGTAAATATAATAATATATTATATAAATGTAAATATAATAATATATCATATAAATGTAAATATAATAATATATCATATAAATGTAAATATAATAATATATCATATAAATGTAAATATATATATATTAATAATTATATTATATAAATATATATTTTTTTAAAATAAACTCAGTTTTACAGATTTGTAAATTCTATTTAAAAACAAATCATGCCTTACAGTACTTATAAGCTGCTGTATGTCCTGCAGGAAGTGGTGCATTCTTTCCAGTCTGACACAGTGCTCTCTGCTGCCACCTCTGTCTATGTCAGGCACTGTCAAAGGGTTGTCTACAGGGATTTTCTCCTACTCTGGACAGTTCCTGACATGGACAGCGGTAGCAGCAGAGAGCAATGTGTCAGACTGGAAAGAATACACCACTTTCTGCAGGACATACAGCAGCAGATAAGTACTGGAAGACTGGAGATTTTTATATAGAAGTAAATTACAAATCTGTCTAACTTCTAATGCCAGTTGATTTGAAAGAAAACTGCAGAGTTACTCCTTTAGTGCTATGGGTAATGCATGCTGGTTTAGCTCCATTCACTTGGAGGTAAGCCATACCTAAAGCAATGGCAAATTGGCAGCGTGCAAAGATCTCCACAGCTCCATATAATAGCTCTTGCCTCAATGTTAATGCATTGTGCAGTACTCTGTTATAACCCAGTTATTCTTTGCTTAGTTTGCAGGCACTCCAACCAAAGTCAGAAAAGTGGAGGCAGCAGGAGGATTTGACTTAGCCGCCTGCTTAAATGAAGACGATGGCTCTGAGTTTGCTCAGCTAAGTGTCAGCTGATGGAGACCCTCTCCCTACGTGCTCGGTATATTTCATCCTTATACTGGGTTGGATCACCTTGCTGCTTATTTTGCAGCCTGAGATAAACTTTTATGCCTGAGTAAAGTGTATGCGAATGGTGCCGGCAGCTATACATATATTTTTGGATGGAGCACTTGATACTGGAACAACTATGCTGACTATGATTTGTCAACATGGAGTGGATGCCTCTCGTCTCTGGGGATTATACCTTTTTGTGTTCATGCTTTGGTTATATACTTGGTGTACTTTAATCTCAGGTAACCCATTGTACAGACTCTGAATACAGTCATACCTTGCTTTTCATGCCTATTCTGTAATTGCCACTTGCTCTTAAAGTGAAAAACAAATGGTGGCCAGCTGCAGGGAACCAAAGGCATGCATACCGCTTATTTATACAGGCTCATCTAGACACTGGCCAATGAGAAGCATTCACTCTGCTCTAGTCATATGAGAAAATGCAAGTTCTCTTTTCTGTTCCCCTATATCCTGTTTTTATATATGTATTTGGATGATTTGATATTTTATGATCATCTTGACCTGAACGTTACTGCTGGATACTTAATTTATTAAGGAAATAATTCTGGACCCCTGCTTTCACATTTGACAAAGAATTGGCGTGGTTTCTGACCTTCTCCTGCAAACATACAATATCGATAAGGCACAAAACTGTGCATGATCCAAGCTGCTTGTTTAGAGTCCATTCACACACATGGGATCTGCAGCAGATTCAGTGGTTAGTTACATTGATATCTGCAGATCCTGTATGTGTGAATAGACATGCGTTATAGTGATGGCCCATACTTAGGATCGCTGGCTGACACCCAGCACTTTTGCTGATCTGTTGTGCAGAGCCGTGGCACCCAGTTATACAGTCTGAAGTGTTTGTCTCCAATTATTTTTATAGTTTATAGGCTACTACAGCTCTGCTTCTATTCACGTTGATGGAATCTGAGCTGCAGCAACCCAGCATGACCTCTTCACAATGGACTGAGCCATCTGCTTCCATCTCCATTCATTGTGTGCGTCCCAGGCTCAGTGTTGCTGGCTGGCAGGGTAGTCGGATGTCTGCACCAATCCGAGGTATAGGCCTCAGTCCCAGAAAACCCTTTTATTGTTACAGCTGAAGGCTTGTCATGACTTAATGGCAGCCATAGTAGTTTAAAGTTTGGCTTTTCTTGGTGGTGGTCTGGATGTTGGTTGACACTTGCAGTCTGAACTCTAAGACTATGGTGAATTCAGACTGCACAGCAGTGACCCCTGCTGGATACAAACATGCATTGCAGGCAACTCAGCTTAGTAATGTAAAAGTTAGTCCTCTGGGCTTCTGACAGATCCCACGTAAAAGGGGTTATCTGGGTTTTAAATGTTGGCCTATTCTAAGGATATAGGCCATAATTGTGGGGGTACAACTCGTGACACACCTGCTAGTCTGATGTAGCCATGGTGTGAATGCATTCTGCCTCTAACATTTACAGGTGCTTGCATTTTCTTAGTGGTAATGTACCGCAGTGTCGTGTCATTCAAGTAAACAGGACGGCGCTACATTACCTTACACCACTGCTACCAATAAGGCAATTGCAAGTACAAGGTAAGCATTGAAGAGGCTGCAGGGACTTGTTTATACCTCCACTGATATTGGCCCTGATAACCCTTTTAGGTCAAGCTGTCTGTCCGCTTTAGTGCGCAAGAGAAGGTAGTGACTGACATCTTGCAAGAAGCTGGTAACTTGAACATTGGGTCAGATCTGTGAAAGGACACCTGCCTGCAGCTATAGTAACGGAGGTTCGGGTGGCTTTCCATGAGTAGGTTTCTATGATACCCGTGGCTTCCCAGCTGTGGGTCCCTTGGCAGCTATCTTCGGATAGATACCATCCCTTTAACAGTACAGGATATTAAGTTTCTCTTTTATTCTGTTACAGTCAAGCACAGGGATGGGGAACGTCTGTCCCTCAGCTGTTGCCAAACTACAATTCTCCTCATGCCACATTACCATGATGGGAATTGTAGTTTTGCAGTAGCAGGGGGGCCTGAGTTTTGACACCTGTGGTTTAGCACAATCTACTCCTCTTGCTCCCCATTAAATAGTGCTTGGTTGGTTGTGTGGCCTTTAATCTGGCAGAGGTAGTTTATGCATTCTGCAATTGGCACAGAGCCTAAGGGGGTGCCTTTACAGATTTATCGGACAGATTTTTGAAGCCAAAGCCAGGATTGGATTTGAAACGAGAAATCTCAGTCTTTTCTATATGACCTGTTCCTTGCTTTGTCTTCAAAAATGTCAAATCTGTGTTAAGGCACCCTAAGGGTACGTGCACACTATGGAATTTCCGCAGAGACTTCAAGCGGGAGCCGTCTGAAGTTCCGCCCCTTCCATACTCTCAGACATTTGCTGGCGAATTCCTCCGTCCACCTAAAGATTTGATGTGACAAGTCGTCTGGTGGACGGCTTAATTCGCCGGCAAATATTGAGTCTATTGAACAGATGGAAGCCAGCTGGGGGAATCAGCTTGAAGTCTCTGCAGAAATTCTGCAGTGTGCACGTACCCTGAGAGGGCAAATGCTCTGGCCCATTGTTCCATACAAAGCAGTAGAAAAAAAAAAAATCTTACAAAGGACTGTAGGCTTAGTCATCAGCCTTGTATACAGTGACCCCAGTGAGGCCTGCATGGCATCTACTGTAAGTATGACACCATTATATTCTGATGGAAATGGGTTGTGTATGTGCTGACTGTATGTAATGTATATGGCACTGACCTACTACAAATGACCCATATTTGAATGACCCATATTTGTAAGGCCGAGCAGCTGAGAATAGACAGGTGTAGTTGTAGCAACACCTCTGTATCTGGTCAGCGATGTGCGTAACACCTGGATATATACACCTGTTGCTTTCCTAATTGCTTTAAAAACCTGTTCATGTTATCTTTTTTTTTTTGCATTGATGATGCATCGTGTCTTTCCACCTGATACAACACCACTTTACTCCCATCGTATAAAAGACTGTCCTCACACAAGGGTTACATGTGTAGGAGGCCTGGCTATGGGTTGTGACCTGACAGCGGTCATACCTGTGGTTAGGCCGGGACTTGTCCAGACCGCACACGTGACACTCTAGTGGACACTGTTACAATGGCCTGTGTAAGGACACTCCAGTCTGCAGCATTGTACATAGGCTTTTGTCATATGATGCAGGTACAAACTTGAATTTTAATCTACTCTGTATAAATCTTGTAAATGTTGTGTGTACATGCAGTTGTATTACTATTAATAACCATCTGTAACAAATGTTTTTTTCTAAATAAAACAATTGCTGTCCTTTTTGGTCTTACAAAATCTTGAGGTGGTGTAATGATGGGTTCTGGCCTGGGGGGGGGTACACTTCCATCACATTAGGCAGGTGGCGGAGGCTTCTCTACACTGGATCTCTGTTGGTAAAAGCTTATTCCCTGCTATAAAATTCCAGTCTAAAGTGGTTCAGATTTCAGGAAACTGCTGCTATCGGCTGATCTGTTATCTCTATGGGTGATCTGCGTATCCTGCTGACTGCTGCTCCTAGTAGCCTAGTCAGAACTGTCTATATAGTGAGCAGTTCATTGAAATGCCTATCCACATCTGAGTAAGGGTGGTATTACACGGGCCGATGGGGGCCCGATAATACCTGTAAACGAGTGCCGATCCGCTAGATTACTGGGCCTATTACACGGCCTGATCGTTGAACAAGGGCTGCAAGGACATCGTTACCAATGTCCTTGCAGCCCTTGCTTAAACTATATACATTACCTATCCACGCTCCAGGGCTGCTCCTGCGGTCCGCTTCTCCCCGGGTCCCGTGTGCTCTGGCTTCAGAGCGGCTTTTCAGCTGACCGGCCGCTCAGCCAATCACAGGCTGGGACCGCCGCGGCCTGTCAGCTGACAGGCCGCTCTGAAGCTAGAGCACACAGGATCCGGGGAGAAGCGGACAGCAGGAGCAGCCCTGGAGTGTGGATAGTGTATTACACGTAGCTGTGCGCGGTCGCCGCCCGACAAATATAGGTTCTAACCTATATCAGCCATCAGCCGATGACAACGATCACCAGCTGATCGTTGTACTTATTACACGGAACGCTAATCGGCCCGATTCGGTGTGTAATAGTACCCCAAGTCCATTGGAAAATGAGTGTTGTACAGAGTCATGTCTGAGTCACTAACTTCTCTAAGCAGCACACTACCCAAAAGATGTCTGCAGTGGGGGAAGCAATTTGCGCCCTCTTGTGGTAAGACCCTGCACCTAATCAGGCCTCGTGTGGTCATTCCCTATTTTGTGGAATGGTGTTTTTGCATTTTCCAATCTGTCAATGGTTCCCTTAGAGTGAAGTCTAGGGAGGGCGTTAACAGATTCAGATGTGGTGGATCTTACCGCAACTATAATTTAAGTGGCAAAAAAATAAAAATGTAAAAAGTTACCCTTTAAAAAGAGCCCTAGCTTGAGTGTTTGCTGAGATCTACTCAGCCTCCCCTACTATCTCCATTGCTGAGGCCCTCCATCCACTCACCGCTGACAGCACTTTAGCAGATGGTATCGCACACATTGGGATTAGATACACAGCTCCAGCAGATAGTCTCCTACACTGTCACTTAAGGGGGGTGGTGGTCACCTGCTGCAGTACTATGTGAACAGTGAGTGTGGTGCTGGGAGTTGTAGTCCAAGTTGTAGTGACCTAATGCAGTGACAATAGCCCGCTTTTATAACACTGCAGGATTGGGGGGGGGGCGGCTTCTGCAGACTGATGGTGAGTGCTAATATGGAAGCACTACAGCTGTGTTGTGCTGGGAGTTGTAGTCCTACCACCGCCTGGCCTGGATGCAGTAAACATTGAAGTCAATGCCTGTATGTTCCTCCTGGTTGAATGAAGCACTCAGCACACTGCCTGACAGATGTCCGGGAACGTCACCTTCCAGTCAGCAGTGACCTGCACCAGTTCAGCACCTCCATTGCTGTATTAAAGGGGTTGTCCAGCGAAAATCTTTTTTTTTTTTTTTTTTTTTCTCAAATCAACATAAGTTATATAGATTTTTAATTTACTTCTATTAAAAAAAAAAAAAATCTCAAGTCTTTCCATACTTATTAGCTGCTGTATGTCCTGCAGGAAATGTATTATTTTCAGTCTGACACACTGCTCTCTGCTGACATCTCTGTCCGAGACCGAAACTGTCTGTTTTCTATAAATCCCCATAGAAAACCTCTTCTGCTCTGGACAGTTCCTGTCTTGGCCAGAGATGTCAGCAGAGAGCAGTGTGTCAGACTGAAAATAAAACATTTCCTGCATGACATACAGCAGCTGATAAGTATGGGAAAACTTTTTTAATAGCTGATTTGAAAGAAAAACATTTTCACTGGACAACCCCTTTAAACAAAGTTCAATTTAGCTTATTAATGTATATTGCCAAAATTCTTATGACCCAAGCTAACTAAAACGTCAAAATATTTTATAGTTGTGCTTTAAAGTGTACCTGTCCTTTATAACTTATAAAATCAAAATCATTAGTAGACGTGATATAAAGAAAGTTTGCAACATAGATTTTTTTTCTTTTCGTTATCATGAAAAACACAGCACTTCCTATTTTCTAACTGAGAAAAAAAAGTCAGAAAACAGGAAGTCCTATTGTATCCCAGGCCATCCGAGCACTCACAGAGAGAAGGCAGTCATGTGACTGATGGACACACTGAGCCGTGACTCTTTACTGGCCAGAATTCCTGTGTTTACTGTTTTTTTTTCAACCAGCACAAGTCCGAAAATCTGCCTTCAGGAGGCTGGACCTAGATTTCTGGTAAGTACAGCTTTGTTTTACAGCATGATAACAACAAAATAATGAATGAATATTGCAACCTTACTTTTTTTTCACATCTAATGTTGATTTAGATTTTGAAAGTTATAATGACCGTGACACTTAAGGAAAAACAGTAAATTAGACCCATTGCAGAAATGATAGGATGCATTATATTTGTGAGTGGGTATTGATCATTCTGCCGCCTTAACAAGATACACAATTAAGCTTCTCCATAGCCTGTGGTTAGACCTGCATTATAATACACTTGGGAACCTCCATACAGTGTATTGCATCTCTACGTCATTCACTTCAATGGAACTGAGCTGCAGAACAAGAACCAAACTGAGGACAGGAGAGGGGTGGTGTCTGGCAGTACGGGGCTATGGTTTTCTAACCCTGGATAACTCCTTTAAAGGGGTTGTCCAGTGAGAATCTTTTTCTTTCAAATCAACTGGTGTCAGAAAGTTATATAGATTTGTAATTTACTTCTATTAAAAAAAATCTCAAGTCTTCCAGTACTTATTAGCCGCTGTATGTCCTGCAGGAAATTTTATTTTCAGTCTGACACTGTTTTCTCTGATGACATCTCTGGCTGGTACTGTGTCTCGGTTTTCTAGGAATCCCCATAGTAAACCTCTCCTGCTCTGGACAGTTCCTGTCTTGGCCAGAGATGTCAGCAGAGAGCACTGTCTCAGGGTATGTGGACACTGCCTAAAACAGACGGAAACGCCATCGCGTAATCAGTCGCTGGCACCTGAGGACAGCGGCGGGCGCGTGTCTCTCCGCCCGTGTCATAGACTCCATTCTATGCACGGGCGGATTTTTTCCTCCGTCCAAAGAAGGATCAAGTTCATTCTTTGCACAGAATGAAGTCTATGACACGGGCGGAGACACACGCGCCCGCCGCTGTCCGCAAGCGACAGATTGCACAACGGAGTTTCCCCGTCTGTTTTAAGCAGTGTGCACATACCCTCAGACTGAAAATAAAACATTTCCTGCAGGACATACAGCAGCTAATAAGTATGGGAAGACTTGAGATTTTTTTAATAGAAATAAATTACAAATCTATATAACTTTCTGACACCAGTTGATTTGAAAGAAAAAGATTTTTACTGGACAACCCCTTTAACGCATCCACATGATAATTGCAGTAATTATCTGACAGCATTTTTTTGTGCTGCCATTAAACCACTAGTCACCTGCACATCTTCCTGTAAGGGTGCGTTTACACAGAGAGATTTATCTGACAGATTTTGGAAGTCAAAACCAGGAATGGATTTGAAAAGAGGATAGATCCCAGTCTTTCCTTTATGACCTGATCTCTGTTTATAGTCTGTTCCTGGCTTTGGCTTCAAAGATCTGTCAAATCTCTCTGTAAATGTAATATAAGTGGGAATGGGTGGCCATATATAACTGTATAACTGAGAGCTCAGCTTACTGACCAGCATGGCCTGACTGCCTCTTGTTGTCTCTTCATGCTGGAAGTTGTAGTTCTGTAACTGCACTGTGCTTCTACACTAGACCTTGCACCTTTCTGGTTGTGCAATAACTGATTGTATAGTTCGATGTATTTTTACAATGTATGTATTACATTTACCACCTTGGTGAGAGGTCGGAGGAACACTGCTAGTATAGGCCTTACATTCATGCAAAACTTGTACAAATTGTGGTGCAATGCTGACCTCTGCTGGTAAAAAGGGAAATTGCGCATTTTCAACTTCATTAAAGTCTGTCAGTAAGAAATTTACATAAAGGGGTTATCCAGGATTGGAGAAAGCACAGTTACTTTATTGCAAAAACGGTGCCACCCCGTTCCTCAGGATGTGTGTGGTCTTACAATTCGGCTCCATTCGCTTCAATGGAACTCAATTGCAAAAGCCGCATCCAAACTGAGGACAATAGTGGTGCTGTGTCTGGGGAAAAAAAAGTTGCCATGTTTTTCTAAGCATGGATAACCCCTTTAAGAGCTCATGCATGCAGACATTTATGAGTCTGTATTGTAGAGAGCCATACTGCTGTGGCCATACATGCTACCCACTCTGTTTTACCATGGGGAATGAATGTTCCTGGGAAAGAACATAGTGCCGTATTGAAAGGACATGGGCCAAATTGTGATGGTGGTGGTGGTGGAGTCGAAATATGGCAGAAATGGCCAGTCTTGTGGGATGCTCCTAGTATGCACAAGTTAGTACCTACCTATTGTGCTCCAGGGAAGGACAGATGACTAACCAGTGACAGGGTCATGGGTGCCCTAGGCTCATTGGTGTGTATGGGGTGTGGACGCTAGCCTGTCCGGTCTGATTCCTCCAGTAAGTTTCTGTAAAGCAAATAGCTGAACAAGTTCCTGCTGGCTTTTATAGATAGGTGTCAGATCAGACAGAATATCACCACTGCTTGCTGTATATAGGGGCAGTGTGGCCGCATAGTGATCAGAGCGCCTGTGCTGACCTATGTTCACTGCCTACAATGGACACATGGATGAGCTATAAAACTGGGCCATGGATCAATGGAAGAAGACGACCTGGCCTGATGATCTCATTTTCTTGAGGAGATGGCACCATGGGAAGAAGACAAGATGGCGGAGGTCATGTGATGCTCTGATCCATAGAGGCCACACCTCACACCCTACAGGATTTACAGGATCTACGGCTTGTGGCCTAGGGCCAGATACCACAGAACACCTTTAGAGGTCTAGATCTTGATGGGTCAAGGGACCTGCACAGTACTAAGCCGGACCTCTCTCCTCTCCTGACATCTCAGATTAGTAAATCATTGTATTCCCGTTAATATAAAAATTCTCTAGAAATTTAGGTACAAATTGACAATTGGGCGTTACCAATGATAGTGATAGATTTCATAGGGACACATCCCTTTGACACTTCAAATGGTAACACCTAGTTGTCCATTCATTCCGGAATGTTGTATGTAAAGATGTCATTTTCAGACAACTACAAAGTCCAGAGAGCTCTTTAATGTTGTTGTCCCTGATGGTGTATTAACACAGAGAGATTTATCTGACAGATTTTGGAAGCCAAAGCCAGGAATAGATTTGAAAAGAGGTGAAATATCAGTATTTCTGTTATGACCTGTTCTCTGTATATAGGCTGTTCCTGGCTTTGGCTTCACAAATCTGTCAGATAAATCTCTTGATGTAAACACACCATTAGTCTTGCCTATTTTTTTACATTTAACTTTGGTTTTATTCATATAAGGAAATCGTGTAAACCAGAGGTAGGGAACCTTGGCTTACCAGCCGCTGCAAAACTACAACTCCCATCATGCCTGGACAGCCAAAGCTGTCCAGGCATGATGGGAGTTGTAGTTTTGCAGCAGCTGGAGAGCCAAAGTTCCCTACCCCTGGTATAAACCAATGTTCCCGAATCTGTGGCTCTCCAGCTGTTGCAAAACTACAACTCCCATCAATCCCTGACAAGGTTGTAGTTGCAACAGCTGGAGGGCCGGAGATTCCCCATCCCTGCTGTAAGGAATAGGACTGTATCCCGCCTGCTGTAACATGGATGTGAATCCCTTGCATTACACCATTAGGCTATGTTCACACAGCGTAAAAGTACGGCCGTCCTTTGTACGGTGTGGAACACTGCCTATTCTTCTATGGGATGCGGGGCCGCAAAGAACTCACTTGTCAGTTTTCTGCGGCTACAATTCAGTGAATTGCGACCACAGAAAGACCTGTTAGTTCACACAATGAAGCAAGCGGCTTCATTGTGTGCTATGAGAGTTCTTATGCGGGCGCGCGCTGATGCGCCCGCATCAGAACACTGCGGCCGGAAAGATCTTTTCAGAGACCGGCCATTTCGTGACCCGGCGGGATCACGAAACGGCCGGTCTCATACGCTGTGTGAACATAGCCTTATAGTGAGGAACTGCTATTCAGGCATCTACACCTAGCAATGGTTTATTACAATCCCCCCTATTGTCTACATGCTGATTCCCCAGAGGACCTGCAGGGGGCAGTAGAAGCTCTTCCCATGAGCAATGTTTTTAGGAGTCTTCCTGAATTTTCTTAGAGTAGAACATTCCAGGCTTTATGACCTTCATAACAACCTTTCTATAAGCAGAATAGCTGGGACTCCTGTATATCACAATCTGCAAATATTTTGACCTGAGACGACACTTTACAGCCCGCGCACTTAAACCCAGGATATATATACTAGTGTCCGGGACATGTTTATGTGTCACATTATTCCATGTAACTGTGTATATTCTCCCCTCATCCCGGAAGACGTGGAGAATCCTGCTGCAGACTTTGGCCATTTGTCCTGTTTCTCACCACTGTCAGGATCTCCGCTTGTTGTCAGTGAATGGAATTTATCAAACATGGTGTAAAGTAAAACTGGCTCAGTTGCCCCTAGCAACCAATCAGATTCCGCCTTTCATTTTCCAAAGAGTCTGTGAGGAATGAAAGGTGGAATCTGATTGGTTTCTAGGGGCGACTGAGCCAGTTTCCCTTTACACCATGCTTGATAAATCTGTGCGGCACTTAAAGGGGTTATCCAGTGCTACAAAAACATGGCCACTTTCTTTCAGAAACAACATGACTCTTGTCTCCAGGTCAGGTGCGGTTTGCAATTAAGCTCCATTCACTTCAATGGAACTGAGCAGCAAAACCCCGCCCAAGCTGGAGACAAGAGTGGTGCTGTCTCTGAAAGAAAGTGGCCATGTTTTTGTAGCGCTGGATAACCCCTTTAACACTAACAGATCTGCTAATTTACCAATAAATAAATTTCACAGTATATTTCATGGTAAAATGTGGGGAACAATTGATCTTGCAAAAAACAAGGCTTTATACGAGGGCATGTAGATTGAAGAATTAAGAAATAAAGGTGCGTTTACACATAACGATAGAATTCGAACGATAATCGTACGTGTAAAAGCAGCGAACGATCAAGCGACGAACGAGAAATCGTTCATTTTGATCTTTCAACATGTTCTCAAATCGTTGTTCATTGTTCACAAAAAATTCGCAGATCGTTCCGTGTAAACAGTCGTTCGCCGATTTAACCAATGTGTGAGATAGGCTTAAGCGATCGCAAAACAAATTTTCCGTACGATGTATCGTACCGTCTAAACGATCATTATGAAAAAAAATCGTTACTCCGACATCGGTAATCGTACGATCAGGGCAATTATCGTTTCGTGTAAACGCACCATAAGGCTATGTTCACACTACGTATATTTCAGTCAGTATATTTCAGTCAGTATTGTGGTCCTCATATTGCAACCACAACCAGGAGTGGATTAAAAACACAGAAAGGATCTGTTCACACAATGGTGAAATTGAGTGGATGGCCGCCATATAACAGTAAATAACGGCCATTATTTCAATATAACAGCCGTTGTTTTAAAATAACAGCAAATATTTGCCATTATATGGCGGCCATCCACTCAATTTCATCATTGTGTGAACAGATCCTTTCTGTGTTTTCAATCCACTCCTGGTTTTGGTTGCAATACTGACTGAAATATACTGACTGAAATATACATAGTGTGAACGCAGCCAGAGTTATGGGCCTTAGTAGAAGAAGATGAAAAATGGCTATGTTCTTAAAGCGACATTGTCATTTAAGAAAAAAAAACTTTTGATTTCTTACAAGTTTTAAAGGGATTATCCCTTTAAAAAGGGATTATATGGGTGCAGGTTTTGTAAGGGTGCGTTTACACGGAACGATTATCGGTTGAATTTTCGCAATAACGATCGCATTGGAGCAATAATTGGCTAAACACAGCGAACGATCAAGCGACGAGCGAAAAATCGTTCATTTTGATCTTTCAATATGTCAAATCATCGTTGGTCACTTGCTAAAAATTCGTAGAACGCTTCGTGTAAACAGTCTTTGTGTGAGATGGGCTTAAGCGATCTTAAAACTATTGCAATAACAATTTTTCCAAACGACATATCGTTACGTCTAAGCGCTGATCATTATAAAAAACACATCCTTACTTCAAAATCGTTAATCGTTTGATTGAGCAAATTATTGCTCCGTGTCAGGGTCCATTTACACAGAAAGATTATCCCACAGATTATCTGCCAAAGATTTGAAGCCAAAGCCAGGAATGGATTTGAAAAGAGGAAAAATCTCAGTCTTTCCTTTATAACCTGGTCTCTGTTTATAGTCTATTTCTGGCTTTGGCTTCTGTGTAAATGGACCCTAAACAGACCATAACTCAGTTCAATTGAAGTGAATGGAACTTAATTGCAAACCACACCTGAACTGGAGACGAGTGCTGCTGTCTCTGGAAGAAAGTGGCGATGTTTTTCTAACGCTTGATAACCCCTTTAATCGGTTGCGGACTCAGTGCTGATACCCGTGCCACAGATCGCTGAATACAGCCGGGAGAGCCACCATGTCTGTGCACTTCACTCCCCGACTCGCCACTTGATCTGCTTAATTGCAGGAGGCAGGCTCTATAGACATATAATGGAGCCCGTTCCCTGCGATGAGAGAATAAAGCGCATAGTGACACGCTGGCTATATCCAGCAATCGGTTGGGGGGGGGGGGGGGGTTGGGTCCTAGCACTAAGACCCCAAGTGATCAAACCTTTTGGCATGATAGTAATTGTCATTTGGACTAACTTTTTGTGGTATCCTACCACAGGTGTTACGTTTATATACACCCCTCGCAAAAGTCTGTACTTATTGTATTATTATGGTGATGAAAGCAGTACTAAGTTTCGCCACTAGATGTCGCAGTATTATGTATGTGTATTTGGAAGCCTCAAAGCTGAAGAATGTAAAGGTTACTTTCCTTTAATTTCCTTGTTTGTCACCAGAATCTGTAGACCAGTAGGATGTTGTTTTCTTCTCTCCTATTACCTCTCCTCTTGTTTCTTCTGTTGCACTCTTCACCCACTCACAGTGCACCTTACATGCTGGGAGGAAGTAAATCACATGGGTGGAGGAGGAGCAAGGTCTTTTCGTGTTGGACATTGTGGAGGAAGGACACAAGCCAGATAGCTCTCCACAGTGATCCTATCTCGGCCCTGGCCCTCTGTTAGGTGCCCGTACCACAAGTTCAGTCTTAGTCAGAACCCCGCATGGGCAGGACGCAAGACAGTGCACCTCTAACCACTTTTCACTAGTAACAACCTCAACCTCGACAGTATCCACAAAAGCCAAAGAGCTAGGAACCTACGTGGATAGAGCAAAGTTGCCCTATGCCTAGGAGCTCTATCTCGCAGCGCGGGTCTGTCAGCAGGGAACCCTCAGCATTCGCTCATCCCAGGTAACAGGGTCTGGGGCCTGTGTCACTCATTAGGAAGGTTCAGCCGAGTCTAGTGGGCATAAGGTGGTGTGAAGTCAAAGTCAATACACGGGCACAGGTGTTCTTCTTCTCCTTCTTCTAGGTATTCTACCTCATCCTCCAACATCCCGGCAGAGCACAGTACTACTTGGGTTGAGACTCGCATGGCATCCTCCTCTCTGCTACTCTGTTACTACGTACTACTCAGCACTACTCAGTCAACACGACTATATCCTACACTGCACTTTCCCTACAGATCTGGTTGTTGTATTGTCAAGTATTTATTTGGAACTATTGTCAAGTGTGTTTTCAAGTGTTTTATCCAGAGAAACTTCAGAGTGTTGATCCTGTATTACCTGCTGCACATTTGCAAATAGTAAACCGGCTTAACTACACCCAAGAGACTCTGTGATTTCTCGCAGTCCACCTACACAGCACACACCGCAACCTTGGGACATTTCCCCCTTCTGTGGGTGGTGGTTCCTATAGTCCGGGAGGGTCACTACACCACTCTGGCCCTCCGTGATCGCCTTATCCCAAGGGACCCAGTAGCAACCTGGCAGGACACTGACCACAGGGGGAAAAGGCACAACCGGCCTTAAAAAATAAAAGCAGGCGTGCCATCACACCTGTGTGCCCTCCAGGCACTGGCGTCACGAGTTAACACTTCAAAGTCCGGCTGTATCTCGGCCAACCACCACCGGAGTGGAGTCACACCTGACCATCTTGCAAGTGACCGGCCGCTCCTCCGATGTAACATCACCCCGGGGGTACACCACATTTTGGCAAATTTACTGATCACACCAGGTCTCGCTGCATCTCTCCCGGGCTGTCAATCAAATTCAATTCCTTAGTTTCATAACAGTCTGTAAAGAGAAAGAGCTATTTGGACGACCTGGGAGTGCACCATTAGTAAAATAATATTCTCATTCGACCTGGTCGGCACCGGTGCGGTGGCTCCGTCCATTTTTCAAACCACTGCCCAGTTACCACGATCTGCGCAGGGAACTTGAAAAATGGACCAAGCCACCAGGACCCATGCACCAGTGCCAACCAGGTCATATGAGAATATTATTTTACAAATACAAGTGTGGGGTTATCCAAGCTTAGAAAAACGTGGCTCCTTTCTTCCAGAAACAGCTCCTCTCCTGACCTCAGTTTCGATGTGGGGTTTTACAGCCCAGTTCCATTCAAGTGAATGGTGCTTTTTCTCATCCTAGATAACCCCTTTAATTTTTTATAACTACTACAAATCCCCACTGAATATACAATACAGCGGTAGTATTTTCTGTACACCGTTTGGAGATATTATTTATGTGCCTTGTATGAGTCTGTTATTCAAAAAATATTTTCCCTTTTAGGGGTAAGATGACGGAAAACTGAATATGCTATGGATTTATACCAGATGGGGAGGCATATGGCGGTAAAGTAGAGCACGACACACTTGTGTTGGTGCCATATTATGCCCGCTGTCCAGGCATGATGGGAGTTGTAGTTTTGCAGCAGCTAGAGAGCCAAGGTTGCCTACACCTGCTAGCAAGTTTAATACAAGTATATTATGTCACTGTTTTGCTAGTATTACATCCAAGGTTGAATAACCTGAACATCATCATAGGGATCATCTATTCTCTCTCTTGAGGTGGCGTCTCTGCGACATTTGCATGCTGGTATAGCCGCACATCTACCTATGAACGTCTACTGTGAGAACAAGAACATTTTGCATATGGGAGAGGTCACCCGGGACTCATTCATGTTCTGCAGGTTTGTTTGGAAAGCACAAATATAATTTTCTTACCTTGAAAGCCGATCCTTTATTATATTTCCATCTAAGATTAAGCCGCATTGACAGTAAATATGCATTACGGATGGAAAGTATTCAAACCGTCCCATGCTTTATCACCGTGAAGTTCCTTCTAAATTAAAGGGGTTTTCCAGGATTAGAAAAACCACAGCTTCGTTCTTGCACAAACAGCGCCGCCCCTATCTACAGGTTGTGTGTGGTATTACAACTAAGCTTCATTCACTTCTATAGAATTGAACTGCAAAGCCCACACCCAAACTGAGGACAGGAGAGGTGCTGTTTCTGGAAGAAAGCGCGTGTATTTTTAATCCTGGAGAACCAGGGGTATTCCAAGAAAAACTAACTTGTCCCCTATCTACAGGATAGGGGATAAGTAAGAGATTGCGGTGGGTCCAACCTCCATGCCCACCGGGGCTCTTCACATCAGCCCACGGCATCTTTGTTTTGAGTAGAATGCTGTAGTCGGCTCCCTCCGGCGGCTCCATTCATTCTCTATGTAGCCGCCGAAGAAAGCTGAGTACAGCACTTGGCTCTTGTCTCCGGCTCCATAGAGAATGAATAGAGACGTGGGTCACGTGCTGTACCCATGTCTCTATTTAAAACAAAGGCGCTATGGGCCGATATGGAGATTGCCATGGGGTGTGGAGGTCATGGATAAGGGACTTTTTTTCTTGGAATATCCCTTTAAGCTTTTTTGTTGTATAATACAACAAGTTCTGCAATCCTGTAATATAATCATTACCGTCATACCACCAATTGTGTAATATAATCTTTACCGCCATACAGCACTATCTCCAGGATCTCTGCCTTCTATCATAAAATGGAAACATTCTTGTTTACATCCAGAGGCTGTAGACCTGTACAGACCTCATACCTTTCACAGCTGAGGGTTTGCTACTATTATATTTAGCCTGTGAACTAAACATTCTGGACTCTTATAACATGCACTGATACACTGTGACAAACTAGACAGGAGAGAGATTTGTGCTGCTGATGTATGTAGTCCACATAGGACTGTCTAAGCGATATGCAATGGTAACAAACCCTCATGTTCGAATATAAATAGGACTGTATAGGGTGTCACTCTTCTATGGGATTATAATCCCATTTACAAGTTATATGAAGCAGTAATATTGCATAGCAGCTAATAGTGAACCTCCATAAGCCTCTGTTTTATTACAGTGACATATGGAGGGATAGTCCTCTCTATGAGCATTGGTAACTGATATGGTGATGTACTGAGACTGCATATAGCGGAAAACACAGAGACCCCAACTACATAAAATGGAGTCAAATTAAAATACATCTGTAAAAGCCTTGATATGTATTAGAATGCGTTGCCCCCCCCCCCCCCCCCCCCCACACACACACACACACAACATTAGTGGACAGCTTCCTGCTCCACTTTACTCATTCCAGGGTTCTTTTTAACCTTGTTCTCTTTGCAGTGTCCCAGAACCCATCTGCCACTGCTGAGTATACACATCTGTAGGTCGAAAGTGATGCTGTGTGTATTACAATGTAATCTGTGGATGAAGTTGCTATACTCAATTTTGGTCACAAGATGTCACTATCTCTTTTATTCCATAGCAAGCACATACTGAAGGAGCTGCAGGGGTGAAGCGTATATGTGCCAGTCTGTAGGTGCTTGTGAGGAAGTTTGTCAGCTACCTCCCTACCCATGGGCCTATCACAGCCCTGTAAAATTTCCCTCCATTTCTGGACTATAAGGTGCCAAGGTACCTCAGAGCCTGTTCCACCAATAGTAAACTAGTCCCGGTCTTAATATATAAGTCAGGTAGAGAGGGCCATGTGTTCAGTTCCAGGTTAGAACAGCTCAGAACAGTGTAGTGTAGACAAGAGAGTAGTTCAGTGAGAAGTCCATACTGCTGAGCCCTTTTTTACCAGAAAGCTAAGCTATGGCCTGCAAAGAGGGATTAACTACCACAGGCAAGGGAACCAGACATGAGGGGGATTGTCCTACTCAAGTTTTGGACAATCATGGACGCATCTAAAGCGGTTGGAGAAGTGCTACATGCCGACATGCCCTGCTGTTTCTTGCTCATTTTTCCGTTTTACCTGGGGGAGGTACAGCTAAGTCATGATAGGTACTATGTGGGATAGGAGTGGCACTGGTGAGAAGTCTGTAGAAGAGAAATGCCTGTAGTTTGGCCTTGTCTTGAGGTAGAGTAGATTGAATGTATGCATGTTAGGAGGGGTTGGTTGTGGAACAGGCTGTCAGGAATATTGCTAGTAGAGTATTGTTGTACCGTGTTAGCCATAGAATTTAGTAGAATAGAGAAGAAATCAGGCGATACCTTTTGGAGGCTTACTGAGTATATTTGATTGTAAGCTTTCGAGAGTCTAGCTCCCTTCGTCAGACAAGATGCTATCATCTTAACATCTTGTTAACATCTTGTCTGACGAAGGGAGCTAGACTCTCGAAAGCTTACAATCAAATATACTCAGTTAGCCTCCAAAAGGAATATTGCTAGAAAGAGTGACCATCCGGTTTCTACCCACAAAGTTGTAGTTGAACTGTGAGTTACTAATTAACTGTGCCAGGTCCTGGAAAGCTGTGGGAAGTTAACAGAGGCCTAAGGCCCATGTGAAGTCAACAATAGCCACTGATAGAACTATAAATTTATTTTAACGTGTACCTGTCGTTATAACTTTCAAAATCTAAAGGCCCTATTACACAAAACAATTATCGGCCGTTACGGCAGATAATCGTCTTGTGGAATAGAAGGCAACGATCAGCCGACATGAACGGTGTCGGCTGCTTGTTGCAGTCGTTTATCTTTCAACATGTTGAAGGACAAACGACTTAGATAGCAACGATCTGCTGCCGTCACTCCGCGGAATAGGAGCGGTGGCAGCAGACCACTGCTATGTGCTATGGGCTGCCTGTACGATCTAGCAATCACCTGGGCAGCCCCCCCGCACCTCTCTGCGCCATCCTCCCTCCCCCCCGGCTCTCACCCGCTTGCTGTCACTGAGTGTAATAGCGCTGGCAGCAAGCGGGGAACGACGAGCAAACAATCGCTGACATAATGATATCATGCTGTAAAACAAAGCTGAACTTACCAGAAATCCAGGCTCAATGTGTCAATCAATCACATAACTGCCTTCTCTCTGTGAGTGCTCAGATAACCTGGGATACACAGGACTTCCTGTTTTCTGACTGTTTCCTGTTGTTTTAAGAAAAAAAAACAGTCAGAAAACAGGAAGTGCTGTGTTTTTCATGATAACTAAAAAAAAAAAAAATAATGAATGTAAATTGCAAACTTGCCTTATATCACATCTACTGTTGATTTGGATTTTTAAAGTTATAACGACAGGTACACTTTAAGGACTGTAGAAAGTATGTAGAAAGAACCATAGCCACCAAACTTCTTTGTCTTATTCAAAATTTGTAACCATCAAAAGATTTTCGTATGAAATATTCCAGAAAAAATATACCACGTGGTATGCTGAAATGTTCCAGAAAAAAAAAATCTCTAGGTATCTTGGTATGCTAGGTGTTGTTACATCACAGAAACTGGGGATTGCAGATCATAAACATACAACATACGTTTGCGGCTGACTGACTCCTGACCCTGCACAGAACATGGGTGTAATGTTAGACCGAAAGTAGTTCATTTGGTTCGGATGACTGGAAAGAGGTTTGTGCTGTGGTTATCAGGAATGTGTGAAGGGAGGACAGGCCGTGCAGTTACTGGACAGTTCAAGTTTAACCCTTTCACTATTACTGGCCACTTCTGAAGGTAAATTGTTCTCTTCCAGACTCCGGTCTCAGTTATTAGTAATAAAATGGATTACTTGTTGAGTTTAATGAGAAACTCTTATATGAGAAGTGTCAGCGCATTAATCTATTGATAACACGTATTGTAGGTTTCTTACATTATCCAGAGCACTGCGGCTACAAAGAGAGTGCTAGAGAGTGACCAACCACTCCTATGCCTATACAACACTCTGATTTCAAAGTGAACTGTGTAATTCTTCATCTCACCTGTGGCGGCGCTATAGAGATTAAACACCATGTGATCATCTCCTGTGGGGGTACATCTACTAAAACGGGTGATCAGTGGGGCTGAGTTTATCCTTTTCCTGACCCACGGATTTCGATTTTATGGCATATGTTTTTTCCCTCCTCTCCTTTTAATACCCCTAATGTTGTTATTTTTCTGGCCTTATTCTTTGTGGGACAAGTTGTACTCCTTTTTTTACCATATGAAGTATTAAAAAGCAAAAAAAAAAGATTATTTGGACAAAATTTAAACCTGGGTATTTTTTATTTGTTTTGTTTTTTTTACTATAAAAAAAATTAGGAAAAAAAAAAAACAATTCTGTTGCCGTGTTGTGACTGCTGTAACATTTTAACATGTGAGAACTCTTTGTTTTGTGCCATGATATGTAGTTTTTGTCCGTACCACATTTGCGAAGATGTGACTTTTTGATCACTTTGTATTCCATTTTTATTGGGGGACCATCTATAAGGGAGGCGGGAGAGGGGGGACCATCTATAAGAGAGGGGGGAAAGGGGGACCATCTATAAGGGGGGAGAGGGAAGAGGGGGGCCATATATAAGGGAGGGGGAGAGGGGGACCATCTATAAGGGAGGGGGGAGAGGGGGACCATCTATAAGGGAGGGGGGGAGAGGGGGACCATCTATAAGGGAGGGGGGAGATGGGGACCTTCTATAAGGGAGGGGGGAGAGGGGGACCATCTATAAGGGAGGGGGGAGAGGAGGACCATCTATAAGGGAGGGGGGAGAGGAGGACCATCTATAAGGGAGGGGGGAGAGGGGGACCATCTATAAGGGAGGGGGGAGAGGGGGGACCATCTATAAGAGAGGGGGGAAAGGGGGACCATCTATAAGGGAGGGGGGGGGAGGGGGACCATCTATAAGGGGGGGAAGAGGGGGACCATCTATAAGGGGGGAAGAGGGGGACCATCTCCTAAAAGATCAGCACCCTCCTCTCCTGACATCCTCTGTGCTGCTGGGACGTCTCCTATAGGATTAGCACCCTCCTCTCCTGACATCCTCTGTGCTGCGGGGACCTCTCCTATAGGATTAGCACCCTCCTCTCCTGACCTCCTCTGTGCTTCCGGGGCCCCCCCCTATAACATCAGCACCCTCCTCTCCTGACATCCTCTGTGCTGCTGTGACCTCCCCTATAAGATCAGCTCCCTCCTCTCCTGACCTCCTCTGTGCTGCTGTGTCCTCCCCTATAGTATCAGCCCTCTCCTCTCCTGACATCCTCTGTGCAGCAAGGGACCAAACGTTATGTTTACTGGGGACAGCATTGGGGGGGGGCAGTATTGGATTATAATGTGGGCGGATTGACGGGGGGGGGGGGGGGGGGGGCGTCATCCTATAGTTCGCCTCGGGCAGCAGGGAGGCTAGAATCACCCCTGCACCCTAGGGCCTAATATGAGCAATCATTGGATTGCATACATAGATTAATGCAATGCGTGCTAGGATAGTTATATAAGTTACTTTCACACAGTCACCTTATGATGAAAAAAACACGCTTTCTAACGTGAGAAAAAAAAAATCTCCAGCGTTCAGACAGACTGGCCGTTCTTATCACCTTTCCCCAGAGCTGATGGTCCTTATCGCTTCTATGCTCATGACACACGTAGCATTGAACTTGCAAAGTTCAGCCATAAGGAAACGTACACTACTGCACATAAATAGTGTTGTGTCATGTCCAGTCTTAGGTGGGGTAGGTTCAGCTCAGGACTGATACCATACGATGGGCCCCATTGGTAACATGGTGAACATGTTACCTCAGATGGAGTTAAGGGGGCTTCCACAGATTCCCACTACTGCCCTGCGAATGTCTTCTAACTGCCATAGCTGTCAGTTGTTGACTTATTTGTATGGGACCCCGATATCATCTGTCAGGTGAGAATCAGAAGGCCCCCATAAACTTACACTTTTATTGTCCATAGAGATAAATCACTGCCACAGGTGTGTGTGGCCGTATTTTAAAAGGGTTATCGAGAATTCAAAAAACATGGCTGCTTTTTTCCAAAAACAGCTACACTTTTACCATCAGTTGTATTGCAGTTCAGTTCCATTGGAGTTGTAATACCACTTACAGCTTAAGGCCGTGCTCACACAACGTATCTTTTGTATAAATCACGGCCGTTGTTGCAATTTGCATAAATAGAATCCCGGCCAGACGAAAAACTGACATGTCAGTTTTGTGCAGCCGCTATTCATTGAATAGTGCCCGCACAGAACATGTCAGTTCACACAATGTAGCATGCGGCTCCGGTAGCACGCTCTATTGTGTGCATGGGTGAATTCATCAGAAATGAAGATTATCCGTCTGGTACTGCAGTACAGGCCGGGATGATCTTCTCTGACCCCGGTCGTTCTGAGACAGAAGTAGTGTTTTGAATAAAGCAGCCATGTTTTTCTCAAATCTTGGATAACCCCTTAAAGATGCACCTTCGTCAACAACTGGCCAAATTTGCTGGCTTTAGAAGGTTATTCCATTTCTGTAATATTTATCTGGGCCTCTCAAATCTCTCCCGATAAATGATGTTGATAAAAGAAGGGTCTGGCATGTTGGGTTATAATGGACCCTTTATTCCCTAAATATAAGCCCAGCATTAGATTACAAGTGCGGACTTACCTCACCCCGTGTGCAGGATGAGCGGTGGGACTGGCCCCAGGACCCCCTCCAGAAGGCATTCTCCCCAGAGATTTAATGACGTCACGACTCAGGGGAAAAATGCCTGTCCCGGCTGATGGACAGGCCGCTCAACCAATCAGTGACTGGAGCGGCGTCCCACCCCACTTACTGCCTGGCTCAGTGGCTAGTCCATCAGCCGGGTCGTGACATGTCAGTGGCGGAGATCCCATAGCCGAGCAGGGGGGTCCCAAGACCGATCCTGACACTTACTACGGGCACGGGGACAGGTAAGTCCATACTTGCAATCAATTTTCCTCACTGCCATTCTTCTCCTTCTCCTTTAACTATATGGATCATCTCTGGCCATGGGCTCTAGGGTACAACCCCAATATTTCAATGACCCTTGCAATAGTAGATATGCTTCTATCCTAGGGAGTTACAGGATGTAAGTAGCACCGTAGTGAAAACAAATTCACCTATAATTGAATGAATGACACCATATGTGGGTCTGCGGGCCCCTCTGGTATTAGGTGTTACCTCAAACAATCTCATAAAAAGCTCCACACATCAATGCTAAAGGGAAGAGTTGAGAAACAGTGAATTAAAGGATTATATTATAACAAGCCCCTGTATGATGAAAGGCATAGTTAGCCTACTGAGGATAGACTCTAAGACGAGAATAGCATGTCCCAACAGACTTGCAGGTATTACAGGCAGACAATGACTAGAGAGTAGGGCCTCCTATAGTTCTCTGTGCCATACTGTAAACTTACCCATAAATCTTCTTACAAACAACTTCTCAGAATTGTTCCAGGGGGTTCCCATGCAATACGATCCAAGGACTCTGCAGCTGTCACTCTGTCCAATGAGGTTATAAGCTCTTCAAAGGTCAAGTACAACATGGAAGATATAAAATCATTTATTACATTTATAGAGGAGATTAATTACTAAAATTATTGACCCTCAGGGCTTGATTTAGAGAAGCCGGCGATTGACTGGCGTTATGAGACTCTGCATGCTTTCACCATTGGTGGTCTGAGGTGTACGTTCCATAGAGCCAGCCAATGGAGGTGTTCTGGGGTCCTCGAGAAGAGGGGCTCACTAGATCTTCTGGGGTCCTTCAAAAAAGGGGCTCTGCAGGTCTTCTGGGCTCCTCAAGAAGAGGGGCTCTGCAAGTCTGGGGTCCTTGAAAAGAGGGCTCAGCAGATCTTCTGGGGTCCTCGAGAAGAGGCGCTCTGCAGGTCTTTGGTCCTCAAGAAGAGGGGCTCTGCAGGTCTGGGGTCCTTGAGAAGAGGGGCTCTGTAGGTCCTCAAGAAGAGGGGCTCTGCAGGTCTGGGGTCCTTGAGAATAGGGGCTCTGCAGGTCTGGGGTCCTCAAGAAGAGGGGCTCTGTAGGTCTGGGGTCCTTGAGAAGAGGGGCTCTGCAGGTCTGGGGTCCTCAAGAAGAGGGGCTCTGCAGGTCTGGGGTCCTTGAGAAGAGGGGCTCTGTAGGTCTTCTGGGGTCCTCAAGAAGAGGGGCTCTGCAGGTCTAGGGTCATCGAGAAGAGGTGCTCTATGGATGTGTATAAGGCAATCGGCTGTTGTCACCAGGGGACACTTTTTGGTGGGTCCAAAACATTTCAATACAACACTGTGGTATGATAAGGTGTTTCCTGCCCCTTAAAAACTGTCACTATGGTGGTCATCAAACAATAATTATCTATGTGTTAGATGTAGAATATTTTTTTAATCACTTTATACTCCCCTTTATTACCCAGGTTTTGGACAAGTGTTTTGGTAAACCAGCTCCGACTAAGTACTACATCGACAGCTAGCCATCTGGAGGGCCTACACTAAACTACCTTTCTCCTATAGTGTTCACTGCAGGAAACGTGAAAAGTCATGGTAACATGACTTGTTTACCAGGGATGTTGGGCACCAAACTTGTCTGGGATCAGACGACCCATTTCATTTTGACTCTCATCTAATCCCCTTACCTTTTTAGCTGCTTGTCCAGTCTAGGGTGAAGGGGACAGGGTAACCAGTCTGGGGTCAAGGTGGGAGGTGGTGCGGTTGTTAGGATGGTTGGTCTCAGGATAGGGGGTTGGCAAGTTGGCAAGTGTTGGGTCAGGCTGGGGTTGGGCCAGTCTGAGGTTTAGAAAGGGGTAGATGCTTGAGGGTTATTTTCAGAAATCAAATATCCAAACCATTTAACATGCACCTGTAGTTTTTTGAACAGTGACTATCATGCAGCCTTGTGCTTAATGGTCCTTTTTGAGTTTGTACTTCCATTTTGAAATTATTGCCTAAATACCTAAAAGGAGGCGTTATTGTCCTCGCAAAGATATCAAATGGGAAGGGGACTGTTAGTGCAAGCCTGGTAGGTTATCAGTGACCCGAACTACTGAGTTAATGGTTCTGTCGACGTCAACACATTTCAGTAAGCAAGAACAAGCAAAACATCTGCAGAAAGAGGTAGCTGGGGTCGAAAGTCAAAGCTTAAAAGGGGGGACTGAAGAAGCACTTTATCAAATTGTAGCTAAAAGCTACAAAATTACGGTCCCTCAAAAAGTTTAAAAAGTTTAAAGGGAATCTGAACCCCCATCCTCAGGTACCATGGTGTAGCTTGCATGAATCCTTGTCCTGTCCTGGGAGCCAACTTGCTGCCGGTGCTAATATTTTGTTACAAAAACACAGAGCGAGGTCAAGGAAGTGGGGCCTAGAGCATGGCACCTTCTCTGTTCTTCTTCCCCACCTTTCTTTATAGTAGATATGTCCCTGGGCTGGATTTCTATCTTTAGCGCCATTGCAAACATGTATGCACAGGATCGGTTGTAGGGTGTAGCTACTATGAAGAAAGGCAGGGAAGAAGGACCGAGAGACCTTTTAGGCCTAGGGCATGGCAGCTCTGGGTCCCGCCTCTTTGACCCCACTCTACAGAAAAAAATATATATATATATATTTTTTTTACAGAATTACTGGCACCTGTAGTGATTTGGACCCCACGATAGGACATGGATTCATGCAAGCTACGCAGAGGTACATAGAGTTTGGGGGGGGAGGGGGAGTAATACAGATTGACTTAGGGCACTCTATAGTAATTTAAAGGTTGCAGTTTTGTGACTACAATTTGACACAGTGCTCAACATCCTGACACCAGCTCTAGTGATACCCAGGGATGAGGAAGACCACAGAGGTGAGTATTTAGTCACCTGGGAATCTTTCCTACCCTTTCGGGAGGCCTCTTTCTCTAGGAGTCTCCCAGGCATTATAGGATTGTTGACAACTATGTCAGCGACACTTCCTTAACTGTATACTTAACTTTTTTACTGTTCTTTGCTGCTTTTGTAGATGTCTTCTTGAGAGTTGAGAATATAACTATAAAACTATGTTGTTTACAGACAGTAACATGCATGCCTTGTAATAAAACCCACTTCCCGGTGTATTTTACTCCGATGATAATATAGGAGGTAGTTTTACAGTATACTTTACAAGGCAGACTCATTACATCACACGCAGTTCAATGGTCTACAAGCTTATAAGATGCCTACGGATACCTACTGAAATGCCTGCTGACTGACATTCATTGTGTACAGGGGTGTGGGGAAGGAGACCCACGGTAGGGTAAACTATACTATGAATGGATTACATTACAAGTGTTTCTATGTGTAGTTTTTTGTGTGTGACAACCTGTGATCTCATATCTAGGCCCCCTCCTTGGTGAAAGCCTAGAAGGTGATTGTAGTTTCTAGCTATGTATTGTAGCTTATATACAAAAAGCAAAGCTGCATTGTAAAGCAGGGACTGTCTATAGCCCAGGCACCAACTATAGCTATGGTTGTCTCTATACAACATGCCATTGTACTCACTTAAAGGGACTGTCAGTAAGAAGGCTTTCCAGTTTCAATAACTCATAGTCATACGCTGTTTTATGGTTTTAATATTGGGGTGAAAGGAATCCCCTGTTCAGAATTCCCATATTTTGACTATTGACATTGTGCAATGCTTCATGTTTCCTAGGGGCAGCACTGCATGGAAATAGAAGACTTAAAGGGGTTTTCCAGGCAAAACCTACTGATGATCTGGCACCTGGCACCCCTGCCAATCAGTTGTTGGGTGCTGGCATGACATAGTGATTGGGGCCAAAAGCAGTGGCCTCCATTGACTGTGTAGTGGATGGACCTGATTAGTTCAGCTCAGCTGCCATTCACTTGAACGGGAGCAGTTATGAGTGGCCACCACTACACGGTGAACAGAGCCAAAGGCTTCCGGGCCCGTTCACTCTGCAGTGCATTCATGGAACAGCTGATTGTTAGGGGTGCCGAGTGTCGGCACCCCCACCGATCAGTGATTGATGACCTCTTGTGTAGATAGATCATTAGTATGTTTTGCCTGGAAAACCCCTTTAAATCCAGATTTCAACACAGTTTACAGCTGATCACAGCAGGGCCTACCCGGAACAGACTTCATTATTTTAAGGTACTTTCTACTATTGTCCAAAGTGAAGAACTTCTTTATTGATTATGTTGCTTGAAGTAGTATAGAATTTTGATTTAGAATGACATTTTAACATGCCCTATACTGCACATTAAAGGTGACTGAGGGGATTATTTTATTTTTTAAAGGGATCGTTGTTACCAGCTCAATCGTCTGCTAGAGTCTTCTTTGGGTTATTGGTAGAGATGAGCGAACCGGGTTCGGGTTAGAGTCCATTCGAACCCGAACGTTCGGTATTTGATTAGCGGGGGCGGCTGAAGTTGGATAAAGCTCTAAGGTTGTCTGGAAAACATGGATACAGCCAATGACTATATCCATGTTTTCCACATAGCCTTAGGGCTTTATCCAACTTCAGCAGCCACCGCTAATCAAATGCCGAAAGTTCGGGTTCGGATGGACTCGAGCATGCTAGAGGTTCGCTCATCTCTAGTTATTGGTCATTGTGCCGCCATTGACTTCCAATTTCTGAACACACAGGAAATATCTGCTTAATCAGTCATTGGCTGAGGTGTCGATCACTGCTCTGATCAGTCATTAAAGGGTTATCCAGCGCTACAAAAACATGGCCACTTTTGCACCACTCTTGTCTCCAGATTGGGTGGGGTTTGATACTCAGTTCCATTGAAGTAAATGGAGCTTAATTGCAAACCACACCTGACCTGGAGACAAGAGTTGGCAAAAGGGGTCATGTTTCTGTAGCGCTGGATCACCCCTTTAACTGTGCAGGTATTTCCTTTCTTGTATGTCCAGATGGGGCCAAGAGGTGGAGATTAATGGGATATACACCAAATCACCATCTAACATGAGGGATGGGGAACCTTTAGCCCCTCCAGCTGCTGAAAAACTAAAATTTTCTTCATTTCTGAAGGGGCCAAAGGTTCCCAATCCCTGATCTACATCAATATGTACATCCTGCCTGGCTTAAAGGAGAAGTCCGGAAATTTAAAAAATACAGCAGCCGGCAGGGGTAGGAGGGAAATTGAGTAGGCGCTTACCTCTCCCCGTGTCCATGGTAAGCGGCGGGACTAGCCTCAGGAACCCGCTGGCTCTGGGATCTCCAGTGCTGACACGTCATGACCCGGCTGATGGACTGGCTGCTGAGCCAGTTAGAGACTGGGGTGGGACCCGGTTGATGAACTGGAGTGCAACGCCGCTCCAGTGACTGATTGGCTTAGCGGCCAGTCCATCAGCCGGGACAGGCACTTTCCTCGTGTTGTGACATCATCACAATTTGGTGGAGAGTGCCTTCCGGTGGGGGTCCCGGAGCTGGTCTAGCCACTCACAGGGAGAGGTAAGTTTCTACTCCTGATCAAATTCCCCCTTGCCCCTGCCGGCTGCAGGATTTTCTAAATTGCGGAAATTCTCATTTTAATCCATTTTATGATCCATTTGATGATTTGGATCCTCATATGTTCTCCATCAAAGAATATATAGTACACGGGAGGGGGGACTGCTTTGTATCCATAGTGCTGTGCAGCAGTGCTTGATCATAGCAGGTCCCAACATCAATGTTAGTGGCCGCTGAGTGCCCCTTTAACACACCATGTTGATGTTTTTCTATGCATTACAATGCAATGGTGCTGTGTACTTAAAACGGTAGGATATTTTAAATCAAGAGCATTTGCTAAGTTTGTTAAGATTTAATTTTTATCTAGATAAAAAAAAAAAATGGTTGCCAACATATACACGCCCTTGAATTTCTCTGTATCAGTTGTTGTCCATACGACAGCCACCTCTATGCTAAACCTCAGAGTGCGGAATGTGGCTTATTAGGGCAATGTAAGACTTGCGGTAGGCAGCAGACACAGGAGGTAGTTGATGCCGGAGAAAGGTGTGTGCATACCTACACATCATATGTGGGTGAAAGCAAACACCACCTTAGGTGTCACAAGACTATGTCTATTTACTATCTGCTATGTTGTAACAAGTGGACACGTCCCTTCTGTGACAAGCACAGCATCAAAGCCTTCCTCTACTGCAAATTGCCTAGAATGTTGTAAAGAAGCAGGTTTTATGTTCTTGTACTTAAACATAGAAGCCAATCTGAAGAAGTAGAGCTGCAGTGTAAAGCATGGCAGAATCGCAACATAAAAGTCATTCAGCCTCCCCATAGACAAGGCGGTCAGTCATAGATCATAGCCTGACCGAACAATGATCAAACGTCAAAAAAAACATCATAATAGGAAGTATAGTGATTGACAGATGGTTGGGACCAGGAGGAAGCAGAATCCCAACCCGGTTACCTCTGGATTCACTTGTATCTTTGTCCTTAGGACATAAATACGCTTGAACGTTTAGGTGTCTACCAGCAGGCCATTCGGTGCTTTTCCTGGGATGCAGGCAAAAGGGGGCACAGGGTATTATACAGCTTAGGGGCACACGGTATTATGTATATTCAAGGGAGCACAGTGTATTATATAGTCAGGGGGAAGAGTGTATTATATAGTTAGGGTCCAAGAAAATAGAAGATACACAGCAAGAATTCTTTCCAGTTTCTTTATCCAAAATTATTTCAGGATAACAATGCACATAAGGTGTATCACCCAACACTCGTGCTCATAAAGTTCCGATGCTGTGTGAGAGACGGAAAAGTCCTCTTAAGGCTCAATCACAGCTCTGTCGTCCTCATGGAGATGATCGGCGTCGCGGGAGCAGACACCGGATTCTGCGACGTTCTGTTAGGAACAATTTTTTTAAATGATTTTTTTGTACTGGTGCACAGTATATAGTATCGCAGGTGACACATTGGATAATATTGTTTTTTAGGGGGCGCAGCAATTTTTTTTCTATTGGGGTACAGTATGTTAAGCCTTTTTTAAAAGGCATATATAGTGCTTTTTCATGACTTACAGTATGTTCTACCATTTATCAACCTGCCATCCTGTTCGCGCCATTCTGAACCCTTTCCCTCTCTCGTGCTTTACATACCTATAATAGGGGCCCTTAGGATCTCCATGGGCCTCCATACAAGGCCCATATATGCGGTAATATGCATGATCCCTAAGGTATAGAATTCTATCCAGTCCAATGATAATTTATATAGGCAGGGTCATCAATACCATTTGAAGTATGTGAACCTCTAAAAGTCACATCCATATCTTGTTATTCAGCATCTAATGGTTAAGCCATAGGCATTACTAATGGAGAAGCTGCCTGTGACAGTCCCAGGCAGTAGCAAGAGTTATGTACATATCTAAGGAACGTGGGTGGGTGGACGTGTCAAAAAAACACATGTCCATTCTAAAAAAAATTGCATCTGTGCTTCAGGCGCTTACAGAAAAAATATAGTATGAAAGCATTTATCAAAAGCTGACAAGTAAATTACGAGAAGGGGACTACTCCTCTAAACCAGCTTTTTCCATATGCTCCATTAAAGTACCCTATAGGGGAAATCTCCTGCTCCCCTAAATGCCAGAGGAAGCATCCACCAGAGCAAAAGTCCACCAAGACCCATATCGTAGAGTCACTTTAGTTCTGGTGCAGCCGGCCTGCCAATGTATGACATGGTTGCCCATTGATTTGAATGGGGCCTCATTGGCTCTGGGTAAAGTTGCTATATTGTCTGGGTGGACTCTCATAATCCTCTTGTTTAACGTACAGTAAAAATGTTGTTAATGCTGTTTGCAAATATCTCCGCTCCCGGAGAGAACTGCTGCCTCTTTGTGTTTGCATTTTTTCTACATAAGTAGCTATGTAAATGGCGTCTCTCTTCCCCCATGCAAACTCCCTCCAGCATTTGAAATGGCAACATCTGGCGTCTTTACTTGTTTCGTCACACAAGTCAAGCTCTATGGTGTTCAGCAAATTTAATTTTCCTTTCCGTCATAGAAGTCGGTCATGTATATGTGCTACAGGGAGAAACTACTGCACCTTAAGGCCATGTTCATACAACGGCCGTGATTTATACAACAGATACGTTGTATGTGAATAAATGGAATCCTGGCCGGAGAGTATACACATAGGGGGAGATTTATCAAACATGGTGTAAAGTGAAACTGGCTCAGTTGCCCCTAGCAACCAATCAGATTCCACCTATTATTTTCCGAAGAGTCTGTGAGGAATGAAAGGTGGAATCTTATTGGTTGCTAGGGGCAACTGAGCCAGTTTCACTTCACACCATGTTTGATAAATCTCCCCCATAGTATACGCTCCGGCTAAGATTCCAATCCAGCCGCAGGAAAAACTGACCATCTGTCCGTTTTCTGTGTCCGCTATTCATTGAATAGCGGCAGAGAACCTGTCAGTTCACACAATGGAGCGTGCGGCTCTGGCCGCACACTCCATTGTGTGCCACGGCGAATTGGGATGCAGTCGCACACAGATGCGCCCGCATCCAAATTCATCAGACATGAAGATCATCTAGCCGGTACTGCAGTACTTTTTTGTACTGTTGAAGTTAACGTCTACCATTAGAGATGAGCAAACCTCAAACACGCTCATCCATCCTAATCTGATCGAACTGCATTTGATTACTGGTGACTGATGAAGCTGGATGCAGCCTTAAGGCTGCCAGGCAAAAATGGATAGTCATAGGCCATAGTCTGTATCCATGTTTTTTAGGACTACCTAGAGCTGCATCCAACTTCTGCAGCCACTGGTAATCAAATGCCACACGGTTGGGTTCGGACGGACCCAAGCATGTTTTAGATTTTCTCATCTCCATCTACCAGGCATACGTCTATAGGGATAGGAGGTCCAGTTAGGGTTTCCCTTGAGTAACAGTGACATTGATAGTACACTGTAGCTCATCAGTAATATAACAGCTATAGTTTGCTTGAATCTGAGTCCTGGTCTCCATCTTCACTCTTGGCTCCCTTTAAAATTGGACACGTGAGGACCAATGTAATCCAGACAAACAAGTTTACTGAACTTTCTCACATACAGTGCCATAGTATGCTTAGTAGTTGTAAATCTCATTTAAGAAAGACCTGCTTAGTAGTTACATTCACACTAGGTGGCACATTTACATGACACTAGTTGGATGCTGCCGTTAACCACAAGCAGATAAAAACACTGCCAGGTACCCATATCACAATAATATTCAGTCTATAGGTCTATAGTGTAAATGCAATCACAAACAGGGCTCCGAATCATTGGGACAATCCACCATCTCTTGATCACAGGACACAATTGTTCTGCCACGTGCTCTGTATCTTTGAGACCTAAACAGCCCCATAGATTTGCCGATTTGCAGGGGGTCCGTCCATGTCATGTGGCACAGAGCTGGGAGTGAACGCACTAAACGTGTACTTCTCCCGGCTCGTTCTCCTGATCGGTTTTGGTCTAAACACTCAGGCCCAGACTGACAAAAACTTTTGATATGTTTCTGGGGCAAATCCAAAGTTTTTTCTTTAAATTTTCAGTTCCTTATACAGTATGTGGCAACTTTTTCCTTCTAAGAAAATCTCAACTGACCACCTAGTTTAGTGGACACCACTGGCTAAAGCTTATAAGAACCAAAATATTTGTACTCCTACAACATCTATCTTAGGGCTTATTCCCACGTCCCATATTTTACAGATGCTACGGACGGGGAAGCCCTGTAGTGGAGTGTTTCCCCGCTCGGCATAATGTATCAATATCATGTCGGGAGTGGGGAAACTGTTTGACTACCTGCAGCACTGTAGTGACACAGTGACACAGAGATTCAAATAGTTTCCCCACTCCCGGCAGGATATTGATACATTATGCCGAGCGGGGAAACACTCCACTACAGGGCTTCCCCGTCCGTAGCATCTGTAAAATATGGGACGTGGGAATAAGCCCTAAGACTAGAATATATTCTTTATGACTTACAACTAGGATGAGATGATGAAAACAAATATAGCAGGCAGACATGGGATGGATTGTCCCACCAGAAAGCCCTTCAGTGAGCCCAGGCTCCTACGTTAGAAGGCAACCCTATTTGGAGGTGACTCTGGTGCCAATCTCTTGCTATTATAGTCTATTTCTTACGGGATGATTCCCTAATAACCCATTAGATCCTATCGGTAATATCTTAGCAACAAAGTTTACAATGTAGTAGAAACTAGTTGTGCTCATGGTCAGTATAAATGGAGGTTGCCATCAGATTTTTTGAATCAAAGCAATGGACACCATACCAGAACTTGACAGTCCCTATTATAAGTCAATGGTGTCCATTGGGTTTGTTGGTGTCCATCATGTAATGGCCTTGGCACTGTGCTCCCTGCACAGCCCCTTTTAGAACTTAGGAAGTCTGTGGAGCACTATATGTGCATTCACTTCCTGTTAGGAATAAGGGTGGCACATTTTGTACTGTACAAGCTGTTGAGCGGATACAGTTCGTATAGTGGTTTTGATCTAAAGGAAATGTTAGGGTGATATCAAAAAGAGAGAAAAATACAAAAGATAAGTATCACAACCCAATGAGTTGTATGTTCTATAACAAGTCTCACAATCTGCATCTACTTAAGAAATATTGCCTTTCTACTAATTGCACGTTCTTTGAAGAACATTCCAAGTTCCTCAATAATAAGAGGAGACATTGTTCAGACTCTCACCACGTTAACTTGTTTTCCTTGTTTCCATGTAACAGTACTATGTTTGTCTTAACATGACTACAATGTGCATGTTTATTGATGGCGGCCACATCTTTAATAACTTGAAGCTCTTGATTTCTTTCTCAAGAAAAGTAAGACATCCAGAATAATGAGCCGCTTGTGTTCCATCTTGGAACTCGCAATAAACATATCAGTTCGTTTTTGGCTTCTTAGCCGTGGGCCCTTCCCGTCTTTGCGGCACCATATAAAGTTTCTCATACTATCTCAGAGTAGACCGCATTCATATGACATGCATCAATGGAACATGGAGTGCCAATAGCTATGACATTACTGTTCGGAAGATGGTCACGTGAATGACAAGAAAGTTACTGATTCAGAGGAGAACCTCTGTACTGACAGACCACCAGATTAGAACAATGGCGCATAGTGATCCATTCTGTACTGCAAGTGAAATTGGACGCCACATACGAAGCCAAGAACATCGAGTAGCGTCGGTACAAGCCATCAGAAGGCACTGAGTTACGGGCCACACATCCAGCTACAGTACATGTGTTTCATTGACCTTGTAACATCACTCTCACAGGTTATTGTGGTGCAGAGCAAGATAGCAATGGAGGTCTGTCCTCTTCGCGATGTATCTGTTTTTTTTCTCGGGCACAATGAGAGCCAAAGATTGGTCCAGAAACCATGTGGGCAACGCCATGAAGATGCTTTTATGAGGGAATGTTACACCAGTCCTACTTTTAGGATTATGTCGTAGGATGGCATAGTAACCAGATCCCTCTAGTCCTTTTTCCAGGTACACTAACAGCTCTGTGCTACATTGATTTGGTCATGGAAACAGTGGTGCAGCCATTTTGCAAAGTCATTTTTCAACATGTCAATGCCAGGCCGTATGTTGCTAGTGCTACTGTGAGCAGCCTGGGTGCCCTAAACATGCTACCCTGGCCCTCAGCATCTCTAGATTTGTCTCCCATGGAGCCTATCGGACATGTCATTGGTCGGCAATTACATACGGAGCTGCCAGAAGCTTGATGATTTTCATGTCTATGTGCATTCAGCGTGGCAGAACATTCCTCAGACAACCAATAATAACCTTATCGGTTAAAGGCCGAGGTGTGTATGTCTGCACATGGTGCTTCTACTTGATACTGAATAAATTGAGATGTTTTGAATATTTTGTTTCCTTTTTTTCCATTTGCATATCATTAATGGCAACCCAGTCATTTCCATAATTCCACAACTTTTCCTTCTTGGTGTTGCAATTTCAACGTAGTGAAGTGTAGCTTCAACAAGGAAGTTGTGTCACTAAAAGGTGGGTACTTGGAAAGTTTTCAAACATGACTTGGGCCATCAGACCAACCAGAGACAACAATTTGTAGGCAACACTGCTTGGGGTTTGTTGCTCCTTCTTAATACTGAGTTCGGTTATATAGTTTTGCTCTATACGCATTGGACTGACTTATTTATTAGTTTAATGTTGTATAATAAAATTTTGTACCAGAGAGCATATCTGATGAACAATATTACCAGCAAAAGGGATGATATCCACACTTTAGTCCACTTCTGTACTGATAAGGGTCAATAATTACAAAACAGTTGCCTACAGATGGGCTTCCTGCTTGGCTTATCTTCCTAATCATGTTACATCAACTTCAAGGTAGCTACCTCCAATAGGTGACACTAGAAAGCCAATTTTTCTTTAATCTGGAGAGGAGCTAATTTGCATATTTTTTTCCCATGGAGCATTGTTGTAATACATTGTATCTCCCTAAGGAGAAACTATACCTCCCAGTACTTTGTCACAGGGGGAAATATATATATATATATATATATATATATATATATATATATATATATATATATCTTAAAGGAGTTTAGTGGGGGGGGGGGAAGAAACATTTCAAATTCCCTACAAGTAAATTCTGATATAAGAGCACTGTGTACTGTGGCTGTTGTTGTTATTTAGTCCTGCTGATGATAACATTTTTTGTGGTACTGTGGCTGTTGCTGGTATTTGGGTCCTGCTGCTGATGGCATTATTTGGAGTACTGTAGCTGTTACTGGTGCCATTATTAGAGGTACTGTGGCTGTTGCTGGTATTTGGGTCCTGCTGCTGATGCCATTATTAGGGGTACTGTGGCTGTTGCTGGTATTTGGGTCCTGCTACTGATGCCATTATTTGGGTACTGTGGTTGTTGCTGTTACTGTTACTTGGAGCCTTGCTGCTTTTACTAGGTTCTCTGGCTGTTGCTATCGCAGGTGTTACAATTGCTGGAGGTCCTGTGGATGTTACTGTTATTGGGGGTCCTGTAGCTGTCACTGTTAGGCTATGTTCACACAACGTTTTTACAGCTCCGTTTAAAATGACGGCCTGTCTGGCCTCCCCTTAGTGCAATGACTGGTGTTTGCACATTATTTTAGTTTGGGATTAGTAATTGGACTTTGGGTGTGTCTTAATTGAAAAGTCCATTGAATTTAAAGGACAACTCCGGCGAATTTTTTTTTTGGCTTATTTAACACACATTACAAAGTTATATAACTTTGTAATGTGGTTAAATACCCGGTCTGGCCCCCTTCCCCCACTTTCCAACCCCCGACCCCGGAAGTTAAAGAATGTATACATTACCTATTACGGTCGTCACGGTCCTCTTCTCTGGTGTCGGGTGACGTCAGAGCTGGGGGGCGGTCCGGGTCTCCTTCCTCTTCGGCGTCTTCATTGAGAGTGAATAGGAGAGAAAAGGCTGCTGGTGCACATGCGCACCAGCAGCCTTTTCATTGGCTGGAGCGCATCACATGGCTTCCAGCTTGCTCAGCCCTGATTGGCTGAGCTTGCTGGAAGCCATGTGATGCGCTCCAGCCAATGAAAAGGCTGCCGGTGCGCAAGCGCACTGGCAGCCTTTTCTCTCTCATGGACCCGGAAGCAAGAGACATCGCTGGACGGCGGAGGCAGGTGACGGTGAGGCGGATGGCGGGCGAATGGAGTGGCGATCGTCACCGGAGGGATGGTGAGTATGGTGTCTGTGTGTGTCTGTGTTTTTTTTTTGGGGGGGGGTCCCGCCGGAGTTGTCCTTTAAGAGTAAAAACGGAGAAAGAACGGTGACAAAAGAAAAACTGTGTGTGAACTACTAATAAAAACCGTCCGCTGTTTGCAAAAAACGTCCGAAAATAATGATCATGTTCATTATTTTGATGTCCCCGGCAATAACATCCGTTATTTAATACACTGTGTGCATTGGACGTCCGTCTTCCCATTGACTTCAATGCATTGCCTTTGCAGTCAGTTAAATCGCTTCAAAAACGGATGTTTTTAAAACATGAAAATCGGCCGCCTTTTCCATATTTTTGACGTTGTGTGAACATAGCCTTAAGGGCCTATTACACGGGTCATTTAGAGCGCTCTCAGCGCTCGTTTGCTCCTCGTTCCCCGCTCGCCGCCGCTATTCAACGTGGCGGGGAGCTGCGGGGGGGGGGGGGGGGGGGGGGCTGCTCGGAGGATCGCTGATCATCCGGGCAGCCCATAGGATATAGCAGCGTCTGCTGCCGACGCTCCTATTCAACGGAGCGATGGCAGCAGATATGTTGAAAAACAAGCGACTGCAACGATCAGCCGACATGAACGATGTCGGCTGATCGTTGCACTCTATTCCACGGGACGATTATCGTCCGTAGCGGACGATATCGGCTGAATACGGACGATAATCGTTCCGTGGAATAGCAACTTGGAATTTCAGCATACTCTGTCTAAAAGGGTCAACAACCCATGATATAAGTTCAGAGCCGGCCTTTTGTACAGATCCAGATTCTGCCCATGAACCCAAAAGCCTTCACACAAACTGTAAAAGTTTAACCTGCATAGAGTATTTCGCTTAGTCACAGATTTTACCAACTCTAAACTCCACTACTGCAATGTTGAGCGTCACACGTGTGAAATTATCACCACCATCATATAAAACATGTCTACGAGCAAAAATACAATTATAGTGGTGGGTAAATTTACACTACATGAAATAGCGTTCAAGCTTGAAGCCATGCACCCACTTATATAACATACTAGGGGACCATTAAACAGAGAATTCTCTATATTCAACCCCAAGCCCAAACACTCTCTTTAATCTAGGCAAACAGTAAAAGAACGAAGGATTCTTGTCATCCCCCAAGTAAACCAATATAGTCATAAAACAAAATAAAAGCCCAGTGTTATGGGAGAGATGCCTGCTACGTTCTACGATTCTCTGACATCAGAGCGGCCGGCCCATTCATTTTCTTCTGTAAGTTTTCAAAATATTTGCCTGGGCCCATAGCATGACATCAAAGAGAAGTCTATGAGAAGTCTTTACTAACTATTTATTTTCTTTACCTCAGGAGGTTGATGAGAGCAACTATTTGTAGTAAAGAGGTCAATGAATTTTCAATTGAATTTCCTCCCTCGACCAAGGGTTCAGATCTCAGGTTACCATAATAACAGGTATCTCTGAAGGCCTTTCTTAATGTCTGTTTTCCAATTCTTGGCAAAACTTCGAGTGGTTGTAACATTGACGGTAAATAATATTACTCTTCTCAGGCTTAGTAGTGATGCAAATTTAGAATTTTTTTTATTTTTGTGATTTTTTTTATTTCTGTTTACTCATACTTCTCTTGTCATAATAGGTTATATATGTCTTGACTGGTTTCACAGTTGTAATATTTGACCCCATCAGTTCTATTGGACCAAACTTGGATTAGAACCCTATGGCGATCTAAGATTGGTTCAGAAGCATAGGCCTTGGATCATGTTCAGACATTTGTTTCTTTGTGTTTTTTTTTATTATAATATGATGGATTTTGTTAGTATTGTTGTTGTAGTTTGTGTTTAGAAGTCTGTTTGCAATTACAGAAGAAAATGAGTCAAACATGAAGGTATACTTTAGGGCCAATTCTTATTGAAATATAGTGTTTGGACTTCAAGGGGTTCATTCACTTTGGAAGGATTCAGCTGCTGAGTAAATCTTGCAGTAAGTGTTTAATTTCCCTGCAGTGCCACCACAGGGGAATTGGGGTATTACATTCAAACAAATGATTTGTCCCTGTAATGCAGGACAGCACAGGTCCTTCAGAGCAAGGGACGTTCTTTGAAGCCACTGTCTGCTGTAGCCAAGAGGGATCCCTGAACAAAGTGCTCAACTTTCATTAAATGGGTACTCTGATGAAAATATTTTTCTTTCAAATCAACTGGTTTTAGAAAGTTATAAAGATTTGTTGTTTACTTCTATCTAAAAATATCAAGTCTTACCATACTTATCAGCTGCTTTATGCCCTGCAGGAAGTGGTGGATTATTTCCAGTCTGACACAGTGCTCTCTGCTGCCACCTCTGTCCATGTCAGGAACTGTCCAGAGCAGGAGAGGTTTTCTATGGAGATTTGCTACTGATCTGGACAGTTCCTGTCTCGGACAGAGGTGGCAGCAGAGAGCACCGTGTCAGACTGGAAAGAATACACCACTTCCTGCAGAACATACAGCAGCTGATAAGTACTGGAAATTTTGACTTGAGATTTTTAAATAAAAGTAAATTACAAATCTTTACAACTTTCTGAAACCAGCTAATTTAAAAGTACAATATTTTTGCCAGAATAACCGCTTTTATTACTATATGTTAAAAAATATAATTTTTTTTTATATACTAGACAACCTCTTTTGTAATTGACTATAGAAAATTCTGCCACTGTGCATAAATAGTGAATGTTATGTTGGTATTCAATGAAATATTACAATTTTAACTTATTATCCCCTATCTATAGGGGGTTCGACCGCCAGGACCCCCACCGATCACAAGAATATGGACACAGTTGTTTCAATAATAAATGGAATACTCACCGCACCTGTGTGGCCACTGTTACCTGTATTCCATTCATTCTTTATGGGGCAATGAACTCAGAAGCAGAGAATGAATGCAGCGAAGGCCGCAGTGGTTGCATGGGTGAGGTCGGCACTCTATTCATTACAGTGTCTCTGTTCTTTTCATCAGAAGCGGTCCTGACGGATAGAGGATAAAAAGTTAAGATGAGTATTGGGATATTTCCCAGCATGCCATATGCTGTCAGAGTTTTAGAACAGCTGAAAAACTACAAGTTGGAGACCACTAGTGTATTGCATAAAATGGGCCGACTTGCTTTAGAGCAGGGATAGGGAACCTTCGGCCTTCCAGCTGTTGCAAAACCACAATTCCCATCATGCCTGGACAGCCAACGGCTGTCCAGGCATGATGGGAATTGTAGTTTTGCAACAGCCAGAGGGCCGAAGGTTCCTCGTCCCTGCTTTAGAGTAACACGCCTTTGGATTTATAGCTTGACTTTCCTATACATAGACATATATATCAGGGAACACAGGCTTAGTGTTTAACTCAATGGGGCAGATTTATCAAACATGGTGTAAAGTGAAACTGGCTCAGTTGCCCCTAGCAACCAATCAGATTCCACTTTTCATTTTGCAAAGAGTCTGTGAGGAATGAAAGGTGGAATCTGATTGGTTGCTAGGGGCAACTGAGCCAGTTTCACTTTACACCATGTTTGATAAATCTCCCCCAATGAGTATAGATGGATACAAGAAACCATATACAACATAAGCATTTTACACATGAAAAGCTTAATGCTGCAGCCGGACTGAGAGGAGCAATGGAAGGGTCAGTTTAGGTAAGCAATGTGCACTTAGTAACTAATAATCTTGCATTGCCTGCATTCCTTGCCATTCAAGTCCCCTTGATTAGGTTTCCATTATTCCTATCATGAGCCGGGGATGTTTATTTATAGAAGGCGCTGGCTCAGCACACGCATCTCTGCTGTTGTTTGACTTAGAAGATATGACTTTGTGTTCTCTCCTTAGAATCCAACCGTAGGTATGGAGCCGTCATGGCTGTACTGGCCATATGGGCACACTGGGCTTGTGCCTGGGGCATCACAACTTAAGAGGCTTGTCCTCATCGGACAATCTATTTTTTTTTCTTATTGGTGCCAACACAATAATTTCATGACCGAAAACAGGAATTTGAGAGGCTGAAACTGATATTTCACATTCAGCCAAGTAATACCCCCTTTCTGCTCATTTACATAGGCCCCATCTGCAAAAAGTAGGAATGTTGCTATAGCAATGTGTATGCTAGTATGAAACTATATAATAGGTATAATAGGTATAACTATATAACTTTTCTTATGTAAAAAGTTGCAAATGTTTGCTCAAAAAAGTAATTTACAGAAAATCTTACATGACTTGTGGCACATATTTAAAGTTTTAGACACTTTTTAGACTCCCCCCCCCCCACACACACACATACATAGAAAAATAAGATCAACGTTGCCAGAACGAGGAGCTAGGCGACTACAGGGACATATCAGTAGGTTCATATGAACAAAACTGCCAATAGTTTCCCCTTAAAGAGTACCTGTTACTTAAAATGTCATCATACATGACAAAAGTTATTCATCCCAGCAGGTCTCACTGCTGAGACCCACTAGGACTGGAAGATATAGTCGGGGAGAGAGCACGGCAGCAGCGCAACCTACTCCCAGGCTGACGGCTCTGTCCATCCAAATAGTTTCAAAGACTACTATTGACAGACAGCTGTAACAGAGATACAGCCAGGGAGTAAATGGCAGGGCTGCCGCTGTCTTTTTCCGGCTATATTTCCTTATCCCAGCGGGTCTCAGCAGACCAAGTGGGATCAGTATCTTTTGAAATGCCTGATGACATGTCAAAAGATATTTTTAGTGACAGGTACTCTTTAAGACTGTGTTTGGGTATCTTTTTTGAATATACTGCTACTTGGCTTCTTACACTGCTAAGCTGCCATGCAATTGTCAGTGCAAGAGTTAATATTGTTGTGTATTGGGCCACATGTAAGAAAGTAAAGAATTGATCACATTGTGTACACTGTTTTAATTCACAGCATTGTGCGGAGTCAGGGGATGCCCAAAACTGTCTACTGTCCACGCTGTGAGCAAAGTTTTACCTTTCCCAAATGGCAAGTCAAGAGAGGTAATAGTTCCTCAGGGACTCTCTTGCATTACCTAACTTTATTGGCATATTTCAGAGTCAGTGCCTAGTCGCTACATGTCACAGATGTCTTTTCTGAGTACACCCTTCAAGTGAGAGCATGCTACAACCTCTACCATAAGGACAGGACAATGTGAGTAGCCTCTAGATTCCAGGTATCAAACTTTAGGCTCCCAGCTGTTGCAAAACAACAATTCCCACCATGCCTGGACAGCCAAAGCTTTAGCTGTCTGGGCTTGATGAGAATTGTAGTTTTACAACAGCTAAAGGGCAGCATTTTGATGTCCCTGCTCTATATCTATATTCTCCAATCTATGGCTCTCCGATTGTGCAGACGGCACCACATCTAAAATCTTCCCCAGTTCCATCAGTATTAAACAGATACATTAATATAAAAGGAAATAAACGCTTCCTCTGCTGATTTATCTTGTAAACTGCCAAGAAAAGGCTTGTCTGTGTTTTTTTATGTGCACAGGAGCATTATCCATATAGTAAAATGAGTCAGCCTGCTAATATTTGCATGGACAATCCTTGCTTTGCACTTCTATGCAGGTAGTCAAGTATTTGCTTGTACCTGTTATGTATATGGATGTGTATGCAAATTCCTCAGATCCTACAGCCAGGAGTAGCACAGCTGCCAGCACGGAAAGAGATGTATCAGGGATTGTGTGCGGCCGAGCTATGTGCACATCCCCTATTGTCTGCATTATAATCACACAGGATGTATCAAGAGCCAGATCTAATAGGTGACTTGTGACCATCCCATGAGAACTATGGTTGCCTTTTACTGGACCTTTGGTGCCCATTGTTATTGTGTGAATTGGCCAACACATGCAATAGAACTATTATAACTTTGCAGGTGCCCATTGACATTGAAATGCGTAGAAAACACGGATACAGCCATAGGCCTATGGCTGTACCTATGTTTTACAAGACTCCTGAGGGCTGCATCCAACAGCCACCAGTAATAAGATGCTGCATGACCAGGTTTGGACAACCCTGAGCGTGCTTGAGAGTTGCTCATCTCCAACATTGGGTAACATTGTGTAACTATTGCACATCACCCACAAAATGCTCCCCCCCCCCCCAACTTCAAGACGGCCAAACAGAGGGAGTGGAGCACTAGAGAGCAGAACAAGTAGGACCTTCCCTTCTCTCCGGATAATCCATTTAAAGGGTCATCTAACAAAATCCAAGCCAAAGGAGCAGGAAACATGTTATCTTTAGCCTGGGTTCACACTATGTATATTTGAGGCTGTATTTGGTCCTCAAGTCAGGTCCTCATAGCAACCAAAACCAGGAGTGGATTGAAAACACAGAAAGTCTCTGTCCACACAATGTTGTAATTGAGTGGATGGCCGCCATATAACGGTAAATAACTTCCATTATTTCAATACAACAGCCGTTGTTTTAAAATATCAGCAAATATTTACCATTAAATAGCGGCCATCCACTCAATTACAACATTATGTGAACAGAGCCTTTCTGTGTTTTTAATCCACTCCTTGTTTTGGTTGCTATACAGCCTCAAATATACAGCCTCAAATATACGTAGTGTGAACATAGCCTAAGGGCTATTACGATATGTGGTGTCCCACCACAGGTGTTTCTGTTTTGAACACCCCTCACAAAAGCCTAGTACCTCAAAAGTAATGAAAAGTAAAGTGGTAATGAAGTCATGTATAAGTTTTGCCACTAGATGTCGCTACGTATATTATGTATATATGTTGCACAGCTGTAGTCATGTAAGGGTACTGTATTGCATCTTGTGAGAGACTCTTTCCTTCTGCCTATCTCTATCCTCCTTTCTTCTCACACTCTCTTCTCCACCACTCACAGGAGCTGTTAAATACACTCTGTAGGAAGTAGTCACATGGGTAGAGGAAGTGTAGTTCAGTTCTTCTCTGTTTCTCAGTGGAGCAAGGCACACAGATCAGGCATCCCTGCTGAGCTCAGCCAGGTTCCCTGTCCGGGACAGACTAGCTGTAGTGTACACATATAGAGAATACAGAGAGTTTCTTTTCTAGAGCAACACTTCTACCTACGATGCAGTGCTAAACATCAAAAGAGAGGACAAGTCAGAGATCACCCCAACAAACACTGTGAACATCTCTAAAAGTGCAGGACAGTATCCTAAAGCAGAGGAACTGATCCAGATAGAGCAAAGCAGCCAAGAGACTATGTACTCTATCTTGCAGCGCAGATGCCACTGGAAAATCTCAGACACTTAGCTCAACTCAGGTAACTAGGACTGGGGCTTGTGTCACACTGATAGGAAGGGTACCCTGACACTGCAGGGCAAAAGGTGGTATAGCAACAAAGGTCAAAACATGGGCACAAGTATTCTTCTTCTTTCAAGTATTTTTCAAGTCCTGGCAGAGCACAGTACTACATTGGGTTGAGACTCTCAAGACAAACTCCTCTCCATCACTCTGAACTCTCTACTTCTCTTAGCACGGAACCATGTCAGCACTACTTTTCTACTTTCTACTTCAGTATCTCTCAGTACAGTTTGTATCTCAATAGTCATTATTTATCTTGTATGGCAGAAGACTTGCTAGTAAAGAAAGTTTATTTATTTTACTGGGACTCAGTGATCATTGCACCAGCACCTACACACAAGCAACACCATCCTTGCGTCATTTCCCTTTTCTGTGGGTGATGGTACCGACAGTCCAGGTGGGTCATAACTTTACTCCGGACCACCGTGATAAGCGCCCAAGGGACCCCCACCGACCATTGGGGAAGGGTATACCCAGACACACACAACAAGCAGGTATACCATAACACCTGTGTGCTGGGTTAGCACTGGCATTACGACAGAACTATAACCGGCTGAGCTACTGTATATTCCACCGACCAACCACCACTAAAGTGGCGTCACCCGGAACAACTTAACAGGTGACCGGTCATAGAGCTTTAGCACACATACATAGGATAGGGGAGAACAAGCTTATTTCTGTGGGTCTGACGGGGATGCAGCCACCCCGAGATAAATGGAGTGCTCAGAGTCTCCTGCACTCTATTTATTCTTTATGGGTTTGTGCTCAAGGCTTCTGAGCGCTGTGTGCATTCACTTCATTGCAGGACACTTGCATCCCTATTCTTGGGATCAGTGGGGGTGTTAGAGGTCGGACCCCAGCAATCAGCTTGTTATCCCTTGTTCTATGGATAGGGAATAACAAGCTCAGATGGGAATACCCCTTGAAGGCTGAAGAGCAAATAATAAAGAAAAAATCCTCTACTCATTGGATCATTGGATCCAGTTTGCTGATTTACTGAAAATCCAGGTGATCACCTCATATCACTATGTGCGGCATTTCCATAGCCTCATGGACCAAAACCTAGGTGTACATCATGAACATGTCTCTGACCCTGTAAATACACCTCAAAAATGATAAGAAAGGACATTTGTATAGATTCTCAGAGGATGAATCTGCAGACGTTCAGCTCCACCACCCCTAAACCTTGTTCCTTTTATCTAAGAGCCAAGAAGCCAGGCACCTGCTCTGTGGTATCCTCAGCAGTTAAACTGATGGCACCTGTGCTCCATAACCTATATACTGTGTTCACAAGCCGGAGCTCTATCTGTAATGGCCCAGTTCCTCTTTTGCAGAATGTTTTGTTTGCTTTTTCGTTCCAAGGTTGTTGTAGTTCAGTAACCTTCTGCGGATTTGTGCACGGTGTATAATGCGGATGCTGTAACCGCCCAGGTATCATACCAGGCACCAACATCAGTAACTGGGATGTAAAGATAACAGGTTAGATTAAAGTCCTGGTTCACACGGCACAGTTTTTCAGGTGGCGAAACCATCTGACAATTTTGTTCAGAAAATTTATGACATCACTTTAAGCGACTGACCAATCACCAGTCATGGTTGGAGCAATGCCAATGATAGATAGCTATTTGGGAATTGCTATAGAGGCAGTCCTAATCGATATTTTAGGTTGGCGACATTGCTGATACGTGTATTATAACACACTGACGCATTAAATGACGAGCTGTGCCGAGACAATGATGTCCTATGGGACAAGGGTTACTTACAAGAATGAAACATTTAGCAAGGTCAGAAATGAGGATCTCGGTCATCTTTGGTTTTTCTGCAGAAACTGACACTCGTCTCCCATTGTCTTTTGTTTCGGCGGCCACCGCTTCAAATTCCCATCTCTCATGTCACCATGTAACCTCTCAGTGACTCCTCCATTCAGGACCCTTTTCTTACTGGGTCGTCTTTTCTATACATTCCTCTATTTTAATCCGGGGAAGGGGCAGGTGTCACGACCAGCAGGTCACATAAGCCGTGATGGTCTGAAGGTCCTCTGACACCCTCTGGCCATTGTTGGAAATGGGACAAAAACAGTGCATCCAATTGAGGTTGACTGGGGGTCTTGATAACAAAAAGAGGGTCCTTTAATTATATGGGTTTGTTTTCTATGATTTATGTGATTTGTATGGGAACTTTCCTTTCAGCTATTTGTCCGGAAATTGTTGACTGATATTCTTATAGCTGATACTATATGCCAGCGGTGTCCAACCTGTGGTCTCCTAACTGCTGGGGAACTACAACTCCCAACATGGCCCATAGGTTTTACAATGGCTGAAGGGGTTATGGTGTGTTTACACAGGCAGATTTATCTGACAGATTTTGGAAGCCAAAGCCAGGAATGGATTTGAAAAGAGCAGAAATCTCAGCCTTTCCTTTATGACCCGTTCCCTGTTTATGGTCTTTTCCTGGCTTTAGCTTCAAAAATCTGTCAGATAAATCTGCCTGTGTAAACGCATAATAATGTCCAATCTACTGCCACAGTCCATGTGTGTCTATTTAGGAGTTGTTATTCCTGTCTAATTGTGCGTTTACACAGACAGATTTATCTGACAGATTTTTAAAGCCAAAACCAGGAACAGACTATACACAGAGAACAGGCCATAAAGGAAAGACTGAGATTTCTCCTCTTTTTAAATCCATTCCTGGCTTTGGCTTCCAAAATTGGTCAGATAAATCTCTCTGTGTAAACGCACCATTAGGGCCATTTTACACAGAAAGATTATCTGACAGATTATCTGTCAAAGATTTGAAGCCAAAACCAGGAACAGACTATAAACAGAGATCAGGTCATACATGAAAGCCTGAGATTTCTCCTCTTTTCAAATCCAGTCCTGGCCTTGGCTTCAAATCAAGGGGTGTGTGAGTGTGAATATTTTACATTGAGGGGCATATATGTTTAATATATACCCCCTGGTTATATAATTAGGGCCATCACCTAATGGTGTGTTTACACAGACAGATTAATCTGACAGATCTTTGAAGCCAAAGCCAGGAACAGACTATAAACAGGGATCATGTCATAAAGGAAACCAGTGAATTCTCTTGTTTTCAAATCCATTCCTGGCTTTGGCTTTTAAAATCTGTCAGATAAATCTCTCTGTGTAAACACACTCTTATATTCACTTCCATTGTTAAAATTAGGTTCATGCCCATCTACCTATTAAGTGAATAATTAAATTATTTCTGGAAAAAGAAACTTCAGTAAACTAAAAAGGTGTGTAACCAGGATACCACAGGCTATTTCCTGATAGGAAAGTCTCCATTTTGACCATGGACCCTCTGTAAAGGGGTTTCCCATTCTTAATACATTTAGTAGATGCTGGAACTAGGGTTAAAAAAAAAAAAAAAAAAAAAATTTTGCTCACCTCTAAATGTGCCCTCTTCTCCAGTGCCCTCTATTGAAAGCAATTCTATGATGTCATGTACGTTGTTCACATAAAGCTGCGGCCAATCGATGGCCTCAGTAATCTGTTCCTGTATGTAGGGCACATAGGTCACCAAGGCCAGTGATTGACACAGTAACCAAGATAAAGCTGAAGCCACAACAAATTTAGGGGTGAATAAATTTCTCTTTGTTACCTTAGGACCGCCCTCTGGACCCCTAAGCCTATAATAAGGAGGGTATTAGATAAACATATAGCAAGTACAAAACTGTACATCAATCTGCTCAGCTCCTCCAACTCTATAACATGCTGCCTGCAGACTAGACTGCATTTTAACATGAAAGGACCCCTTTACTACTCAGGAAAACACATGCTAAATCTCACCTAGTAACCATCACAGTCCGACTGGCATTTACCAGTTTTATGGGGAAAATGGTCACCCAAGTTGAGGTTTTGTTATGTTTAGATGACAGCATAAAGTGCACATTGTACACATGCCTGAGATGTCTGCCCTTTACAACAATGCTCTGTGGTCTTTTTAATGTGGTCTGTATATATACTGGAGAAAACCTTTATAAATTACAATCTGATGTACTATAATATTACAAGAGAAGCTTAAATGGGTTATCAAGGTTTACCAAAACATGGCCTCTTTCTTCCAGAAACAGCACCACTCTTGTCCTCAGTTTGAGTGTAGGTTTTACAGCTCAGTTCCACTTAAGTGAATGGATCTGAATTATAATACCACACATAACCTGAGGACAGGGATGGCGCTGTTTTTGCAAGAAAGTAGCTGTGTTTTTATTCTCATCTTGAATATAGTCCTAATTGAGTGTCTGAGGCAACAAGTGGCCACAGAGATAGTCATCATTGACAGATCTGATGATTGTGCTGTGAATTTGCAAAACATGTTGGGGTACATGGTGTACAAAATTCTAAGACATCTTCCTTTAATCATCTTGGATTTGATCTTTGTTGTAATCAAAACTGTGACTGATGGTTAAAGAAATCTTTATATATGCGCTCCAGGAGATCAGCCATTGCCCCTCTTTCTTCTAACAAACCTTGAATAAATCTTGTTTCTGGCTATTGGGGGGTCCTCCCCACTCCTCTGTCTACAATAGGAGATCGGGATTAGAGAACCATGGCTGGTTTCTCCCCAAAATTTTTTTCAGGTGTCCATAGGTTGTGCCTGGTACTGCAGGTCCACTCCAGTGAATAAAACACAACTGGTGTTTAGGTTGGGAAGAAAGCAGCCATGTTTATCTAACCCTAGAAATACATGTCCATGTGTCATCAGGAAGACATGAATATTGGAAACAGATCAGCAGCAGGTGAGAAATACACTTGCAGGAGTCAGCTCCAGACCAAGTAAAACAACATGGTTACATTTTTAAAAGTATTTTCATGGAAAAAATAAATACACGCCTCCATGTATGCTGAAAATGAAAAATTCTGCATACTCATCTTCCCATTGCCCTGCTACTGTTCCTAACAAGTATTTTGGTCCTAACTTCAGTCCTCTTATTTCGCTTTTTGAATATGTTTTGTGTTAACAGGAACTACCTGTGCAGCTCAGTGATTGGCTGAGTGAGAATGAAACATCATCAACAGAGAACTGCAGTGGGGACCGGGAGGCACGACAATAGTAGTAGCAGCAGCAGTGGGTGCATGGGGGAGGTGAGTATTCAGCATTCTTATTTTTAGCGCAGAGGGAGACGTTCATAACATAAACTTATTTTTTCCTGAAAAACCCTTTTAAGGTATGCCTGCATTAGACTTAGACAGAAGTAGATGGAACAACTGTTCAACCATGGGTTCACTGGCCATACATGATCAATGACACCATGATCTTGATGGGGCTGTTTTTGGAATGTTCTTAAAGTGACTCTGTACCCACAATCTGACCCCCCCCCCCCCCAAACCACTTGTACCTTTGGATAGCTGCTTTTAATCCAAGATCTGTCCTGGGGTCCGTTTGGCAGGTGATGCAGTTATTGTCCTAAAAAACAACTTTTAAACTTGCAGCCCTGTACCAAACGGCCATGGCCTAGATTGTGTATGCATTAGGCTGGCATACTCTAGGGGCATTTCTAATGATAAGGAGGGTGGGCAGGAGGGACGGAGAGGGTGTGCCAACCTAATGCATACACAATCTAGGCCACGGCCATTTGACACAGGGCTGCAAGTTTAAAAGTTCTTCTTTAGGACAATAACTGCATCACCTGCCGAACGGAGCCCAGGACAGATCTTGGATTAAAAGCAGCTATCCAAAGGTACAAGTGGTTTGGGGGGGACAGATTGTGGGTACAGAGTCGCTTTAAAATATTATTTCACAAAAAGAGAATTTAATGAATAGTGGCTATTGGACGAAAGTCTCAAAGATGACCAGCTTCATTTCAGATCAGGGCGATCTCTCATCACTTGGCTAAAAGGATCATATAATTTTACTTATCATTTTTGGTTAAAACCCTTTGACTCTTTTTAAAAACCTTCATTGTGTTGTACACCATAACACAGACTTCTGACCTTATCATATCTATGGACCCCTAGCAAGAATGCTAGCCAACATTCCTGCTTGATTCTTCTTTAAAACAATCTTTTGTTGAAGTTTGAAAACATGTAAGAAAGCAGAGTGATGGTCGGACATGTGTTTCCTTTCATTTGTGAATCCATTTGGAAAGCAGACCATGGATTGCCCATAATCCAATTACTAACCTATGGCTAGTTAGAATCATGGGACCAGGTACTCATCACACTAGTCATAACCAATCAACCTTGTGCGTCCACATGGATGGGGCTTTCTGCTAATTATGTCTCACTTTAAAGGGGTTGTCTAATTTACAAAATACATTGTCAAATGCCTTACTAGGAGAATCTGGGGTAACAACGGAGGATTCTCTCAAAAGAGGAAAGGTCTTAAGAGCCTCATCTATTAGCTTAAGCATAAATCAGCTTCAAATAGAGTTTCTTGCCCTGGAGGACCTGATGGGTCTTCCTGTACATGGAAAAACCAATTAATTTTGTGTAATGCTCTGTTTGGCCTGTGGAGGCACTGCAGGGAAACTTAATACTCCTAAAGACTACAGCCAATCACTGGGAGTGATCACACCACACATAGCTGACCAAAGCAAAAAATTAGAATGTGATTTAACCCCTTAACGACGTAAATGTATGTCATTCATGTCCGTCACTTAAGAACAGATGGCATACATTTACGTCATTAGCTGAGCCCGCCTCATAGAGGGTGAAGAACAGCTTCTATTAGCCGCCACCTGCCATTAACCCCTTAAATCGTTAAATTTCGTGTCTGCGGGGTGCCAATCGAATTTAGGTATACTGCTTACCTCTGTGCCACAGGCAGGCTCTATCAGTAGATAGCAGATAACACTGATCAATGCTATGCAGTGGCATGACATTGACCAGTGTATGCAATCCAATGATTACATGTGATAGTCCCCCAGGGGGACTTAAAAAAGTGCAAAACATAAAAAAGGTTTTTAAAAAATATGACATAGCCCTTCTCTCAATAAAAGTAAAAAAAAATCATCCCCTTTCCCATTTTATAAGTAAAACGCAGAAAAAATTAATAGATAATCATATTATATATCCTAGCCTGTGTGTAATTGTCTGATCTATTAAGATATAACATTGCCGTTCCAAGGCGGTAAATAGTGTAAACGAAAAGAGAAAAGAAACGCCAGGATTGATGATTTTTTAGTACATTATATATCAGAAAAAAATTGTAAGAAGTGATCAAAAAGTTCCATTTACATAAATATGGTATCAATAAAAACTAGAGATCATGGCACAAAAAAATTACACCCCAAACAGCCCTATAGGTTGAAAAATAAAACCATTATAAGAGTCACAATAGGGCAATTGGAATCATAATTATTTACTAATAAAAAAAAAGTTTTGTTGTAAAAAAAATTTGTAAAATGTTATAAAAGCTATGGAAACATGCCTATTGTTCTCTTCAGATTGACGTAGAGAATAAAGATTTCTAGTTAGTTTTACTGTAAAGTGCATTGCGTAAAAAAAGTTTTTTTTCCCCAATTGCACCCCATAAATAGTATTTTTGGGGTTCCGTCATACATTTTGTGGTGGATAAAAGGGTTAAAGGGGCTGTCCAGGATTACAAAAACAATGGCCGAGAAACAGCAAAACCCTTGTGCTCAGTTTGGGTATGCGTTTTTCATCTCAGTTCCATTAAAGTAAACGGATTGCAATACCCCACACAACCTGAGGACAGGGGTGGTGCTGTTTTTGTAAGTAAAGAGCTGTTTTGTTTTTTTCTAATCCTGAAAAATTCTTCAGCCCTAAAATGAAAGTTCCAATTTAAAATTCAACGGTGAGACTACTGTATAGTCGTATGAGCTGGTATGATAGAACTACAAGCGCAGCAAATCCTTTATAGCCGCCTATCACAATTGCTACCATTGTTTTCCATGCTTCTTCCCTGGGGTCATCAGCAAGTACAGGCTATTTTATGACTGCTTGAATACGGGTAGTAGGATACAGATGGCTATAAAGTGTATTTTGCTGAGAGTCTTATCACATTCAGCTCCTTTGAACAAGACAGATCCTGTAAGTGAAGGATATTAGGTAACAGCCCTATAGACCATTCTATAATATACAATTACAGGTCTGCCCTAGATAAACCCGAATTTCAAGCTAGTTGTGATATTTTGTAATGTTGAGATGTCTTGTACTTGTTGGAGGAATTCGCTCTAATGACCTCTGGAATAAGTCTTTTATGTGAAAAAAAAAATAATAATAAGTGTGTATGGAGGATTTGAAGGGTTCTCTGCATAGACTGTGTTTGGACCCTTGAACTGGAAACGTCTATACAGATCGACCTACATAACATTATTTTCTATAGAATGTTATCAGCTCAGTTGACAGATATATTCAGGATGTTTTGCAATATAGTCTGAAACTTTCTTAAGGGCCCTATTCCACCGGACGATTATCGTTCAGATTATCGTTAAATCGTTCGAATCTAAACGATAATCGTTCGGTTGAAATGCAGTAACGATTAACGACCGAACGAGAAATCGTTGATCGCTTTATAAGACCTGGACCTATTTTTATCGTTGCTCGTTCACAAAACGTTTGCAAATCGTTCGCATTGAATAAGACATCGTTCGGTCGTTCGCAATAGATACGAACGCAATAGCGAATAAATACGGAAGAAGAAACGATCGCAATTACGATCATAAGTAACGATTATCGTTCCATGGAAATGAGTGAACGTTTTCAGGTCTTTCGCAATAGCGGTCGTTTGAGATCGTTAATCGTTAACGATTATGCTAACGATAATCGTCCGGTGGAATAGGGCCCTAAGACTAAGGCTTTTTTCTCTAAGATATGAAGCTGCCAGAATGTCCCAAGGTCAATAACATATGGCATTCCAGACTCGATGCCTTACTGCCTTGTATCACTCAAACAGACATTGGGCCCATCTGGTCCTAAAAAGTACCTTCCTGGTCAGGGGCGTAGCTAGAATTCATGGGGCCTCCCACCAAGAAACTGTACAGGGCCCCATGAATCCTGTACGGACTCCCCCCATACTTACATGACCATACGTAGTACGCCAGGCCATGAATGTATGGGGAGGTTACCTCTTGTGGCTGGAGGTGCAATGCTGCGTCTGGCCACAGGAGAGACTGGCAGGGCACGGAGCCCTGCCAGTGGGTGCTGTGAGCTGTAGCTACCATGTGTCGCACGGGCCCCATAGCAGTTGCATGGTCTGCCTTCATTGTAGCTAGGACAAGCAAAACCTTGAAGCTCCTGTGCTCAATGGAGAAGCTTTGGCAAGGGTGGGACAATCCCTCTTAGTGATTGAGGTGAATGTTTCGGAGTGCTTCAACTTCTCAGAGGCCATATTACACGCCAAAATTTTCTGGGGGAAGGAAGCACCAATCTGTCAGGTCATCACTTGCTTCCCCCTCTATTCTTGCTTGCTGTCTGTGCTATTACACACACAGACAGCGAGTGGGAGGCATTACTCGGGCTGTCCATTGAAGTCAGCGGTTGTCTGCTGCTACTCCTGCTACACAAAGCAACGAGCAGCAGATCATCGTTGACATGATCAGGATCTTTCAGCATGTTGAAAGACTACGATCAGCCGACATCATGTATTATTACACGAAAAGGTTATTGGCCTGAACAGCCGGTAATCGGCCAAGTAAGGCCAAATAATCATTTAGTGTTATAGGGCCTTAAGTTTAGCGTGATAGTACACAATTTTACAATGATAAAGGGTCCTTTTACACTGGCAGATCTTTGGCCATCTGTGACCACAAACAAGCTCAGTGCCTTTACACAGCACAATTAATCGAGTGGCATGAATAATCGCTGTATTGTTAGTGCGTCCATTTAAATACATTAGAGATGAGAGATATGCGACCGGTAAATGATGATTTAGAGGCCTGCTTTAAAGATGCATTCAACCACCGAGTGGGCATTTTCCTGCTCCTCAGCTAATCGCTGACATTTGATGAGTATCGGCCGAATGAGCGTTTCTAGCAACACTCATTGCCAATAGTCAGCCTATGTAAGAGGGCCTTTAAGTAATTTTCCCCATCTTTTCCTTTTTCCTCACTGATCATTAACATTCTTACTTTAAAAAATTTTTTCAAATGGTGGGGGCGAACATAACAGACAATCACTACTCTCCTTTACCTGTGCCATTGCAGTGCAGGATTGCAGCCCTGGGACCCCCCACCGGCCTTCACAGCCGATGTCACAACCGAGATCTCCTTGACAGCCAAAGTCACTGTAGGCAATCCATCAGCCCAATCAGGCATTTTCCCCCTGGTCGTGACATCATTGGCACTTGGGGGAAAATGCCTTTCGCGATGCGGCACTTCGCGGGTACGGGGAGAGGTAGGTAATGATTGTTATTATGCTGTAATTCTCCTTTATATACATACTCCTTATTTCCTTCTATTTCTTTGCACATTTCTCACTTCTATGTTGGCAGAGCACTCCATACCTAAGCAATGCTCTCACGCATTGGACCTTAGCACCTGCAGTATTATAAGTCGATTAGGTGCAATGTACAATGAATGAGCATAGATTGCTAGACTTAAAAATGACATAACAAGAGAAGGTGGACACTTAAAGAGAATATTTCATTAGAAAAGTATCTTTATGTACGTTTATGTTAAACAAAATTTCTTTATCCATTTTCTTCTCTATATTATAAAATAATCCTAAAATCCTGAAGATTTCATTTTGGCTGCTATGGTTACATCTAAGCTGAGACTTCCTGTTCTGTCTGTGATGATAGTTAGGAGGCTGCTGGAAAGTGATCTGCACAGCATTACAGTAAAAGTTTACACTAATAAATATCAAATGCAATATCAACTTCCCGATCCTGTGGACTGAGCTTTGCACAGGTCACGGGGAAACAGAGATGCCATACAAAGAGTACACCTTCATAAACTGGTTAAAAAAGGTTAGTTTATCTCTATACTTACCCAGCCTTTTGCCTGTGTTCCCCACTCACCGCAGACACTTCTGGCTCCATGTCTTCAGTGAAAGGCTGCTCAGCCAATCACTGGCCAAGACGGGACAGCCTTCAGCCAGTCATTGACTGAGCAGTCTGTCACGGAAAAGACTGGGCCAGAAGCGTCAGTGGTGAGCGGGGAACACAGGCAAAAAGCTGCAGGACACCTGGGGAGAAAATGTAAGTATAAACTTTATTTTAACACTGTCATCAGCCATTGGCCATGCACCACTACATGGAGCGATGTGTGGCTGGCAGCCGATAATTTTTAATCATGGTTAAACGACAATCATGAGCCAGCTGATGGTTGTCTTTATAACATGGAGCAATATTCTGCTGAATCGGCCAGATTATCGCTGTTTGGGTGAAGAAAAGGTGAGGAATTAGGTGAGGAATTGAAGAGGAATCTGCTGTTAATTCAGCTTGAAATTCCTCCTGTAAAATATGTACAGAGCAATGTCGTATTGTCTTCAATGACACTTCTGCTCTGTTGTTCACACTGCGGAATTTCCAAGCAGAATTTTCTGCCGCTGATCTGCTTTCTGCCTAAAGAATTGACATGTCAATTCTTTGGGCGGATTCTGCTTGAGGATCCGTTCAGCAGGTGAAGCAGTTAATGTGCTAAAAAACAACTTTTAAACTTGCAGCCCCGTGCCCAACGGCCAGGGCTTAGAGTATCGGTTCCCTAACTTTGCACCACCCCTCCGTCCCTCCTCTTTATCCTCTTCATCATTAGGAATGCCACTGGAACATTTTATCCTGTCTGAACATTGCACAGATGCACTAACGATCCAGCCTATGTGCCGTGCTGACACAGCTGATGAATAGGAGACAATCGGCCTGGAGCATCCCTAATGATGAAGAGGGTGGGGAGGAGGGACTGAAAGGTTCTGCCAGCCTAATGCATACACAACCTAAGCCCCGGCCGTTGGGCACGGAGCTGCCAGTTTAAAAGTTGTTTTTTAGGACAATAACAGACCCCAGGACAGATCTTGGATTAAAAGCAGCTATCCGAAGGTACAAGCGGTTTGGGGGGGTCAGATTGTGGGTACAGAGTCACTTTAAATTCTACTTGCATTCTGCTTGAATTCTGCTTGCATTCCGCTTATATTCCGACTGTATTCTGCTTGTTCTCCACTCAAATTTTGCTCAAATTCTGCCAGAGCTGAAAAGGCGAGGAATTTCAAGCAGAAAAAATTTCTGCTTCAATTCCTCGAGAATTGCTCAGTGTGCATATACCCTAATGGGGTAATTTTCAGCCATGCTGAATGTCCATTGAAGGTATATGGCCCCTTTTACTTTAAGGTTCATTCATTCCTGGTGAATTATTCATACACATCACTTTTTTTTTGTAAAATAATTAGAATTTAAGTATCGGTAATGAATATGTTTTTGAACTCAGGGGTTGGAGGTAACTTTTTTATACATTGAGTTTCCTCTTGAGTTTGTGCAACAGAGCAATCATTGTACGTGGAGCAATTTCCTGTAGTGTGTGCCGTGTATTTTATAGGAGCACAACCCTCTCCCCCACATCTCTTGTCACCGCGCAGCTGGAATGTGAACACTCTTTACACTGTAATCTGTGACTGTGAACTTAGTCTGTTTTTGTTCACAGGCCGTTCATCCATTCTGTTTATAGTTTCTCACTATTCGCCCCCTCCATGTTACTATACCGGGCTGCTCTAGATCCAGCAGTCCAGCAGAAAAGCATGTGTCAGTGATTTGGCCTGGGGTCACGGATAACATGCCGCTATCCATATGTTACCGTTTGGCCTCGCAGACATAAACATGCACTTTTTACACATTTCTCAGCCATTTGCGACTCTTTTGTCATAGGTTTTCTCACAACTTTTTGACTTTGTGTATCAAAGGTCTTTCATTTATTCAGAACTAAGATCTGCATTTGGGATTCACGACTTAGAGATTACACAGGCAAAATGCCCTATGCAAAATGCAAGATGGGTCCCTCATACTGGTGTTTTCTTATATGGATTTTGGGCTCCTGTAGGTTTCGGGGCCCAGTGTGCAGCGTCTGGAGGGGTATCTCTCTCTAATAGCTACACATATCTGTATTTATGAGAAATTTCTTCAATCCTGCACCCAATGCAACAATTTTGCTAAATAAAGGATAATTTAAGGATACGTTCACATGTTGCATTGCCATTGCAGATACTGCATATTGTCCCTTAGTAGTGGTTGAGCGAAACTTGAGCATGTTTGAGTCCGATAGTTGGGCATTTAAATACCAGTGTCTGAAGAAGTTGGATGCATCCCTAGGGAGTCCGGGAAAACATAAATATAACCCATGGCCTATGGCTGTATCTGTTTCTTGGACTCCCTAGGGCTGCATCCAACTTCTTCAGACACTGGCGGTAACCAAATGTTGGCTGATCAGACTTAAAGTGTCACTGTCGTTATAACTTTCAAAATCTAAATCAACAGTAAAAGCAGGTTTGCAATATACATTCATTATTTCTTTGTAGTTATCATGCTGTAAAACAAAGCTGAACTTACCAGAAATCCAGGTCCAGTCTGCTGAAGGCTGGTTATAAAAAAGAGACTAAACACAGAAATACCAGCCAGTACAGAGAGTCACGGCTCAATGTGTCCATCAGTCACATGACTGCCTTCTCTCTATGAGCTCTCAGATGGCCTGGGATACACAGGACTTCCTGTTTTCTGACTCTTTGAGAAAAAAACTGTGCTGTATTTTCCATAAATAACTAAAAAAAATGAATGTAAATTGCAAACTTGCTTTATATCACATCTACTTGATTTAGATATTGAAAGTTATAACGACAGTGACACTTTAAGCATGCTTGAACTGTGCTCATCTATATCCTTAGTCAAGCTGGTCTAAGCTTTAACATGGATGTTTTCTGAACGCCTAGTCATTCATGGTTGGTCTGTGAAGGTTGTAGGTAGAGATGAGCGAATCGTTCATCTAAACGAAGCAAAGCATTTTGTTTGATCAGTGCTCCGCTGATCAAGCCACCTGCGCTGATCCGCTCGCTGATGAGTGCTGGGGAAAAGATGGATCCAATCCTGGGAAACTGGGAGAAGTTTCCCAGGATTTGGATCCAGTTTTTCCCGGCATCCTGGGGTTAGCGGCAGGGAGTAGAGCAGCGCCGAAAGGCAGGTGGCTTGATGAGCAGAGCGCATATCAAACAAAACGCTTTGCTTTGTTTAGATGAGAGATTCACTCATCTCTAGTTGTAGGTATGCCATAAATTAAAATAACAAATTGTGATCGACCTCTATTGGGATCTTTGGCCTCCTCTGGGCTTCCATGGATGCTGAGCTGTTATTCTGTCTCATGAATGACTTTTCAACTACAGCATTGAACAATGACTAAAAACTCCCAAAACGACATACAGACATTTGGCCAAACCCGCTGAAGAGTTTTTTTGTGTAGTGTGTATGGAGATCTTTACAGATTCTATATGAATATCTACCTATGAATTCAAGTGGTAGTCAACAATCGGCACTCCAGAAGCCGAGGTGCCAAGGGAAACCAGGCAAATCCAAGAAAGAAAATCCCGGCACTCTTGTAATGGAATAGAGAAAATCGTGTTTTTATTAACACATGTGGTTCGCTGCACGCGTTCCGACCATTAGGTCTTTTATAAATGTGTTAATAAAAACACGATTTTCTTCATTGCATTACGAGAGTGCCGGGATTTTCTTTCTTGGATTTGTCTCCCTATGAAATCAGAGTTGCAAAATTTTTGCCTGTGTGCACATTCCCAAATCCGGGTTCTTTCTTGTATAGACATAAAAGCGACTCTGTACCCCTAATCTAACCCCCCCAAACCACTTGTACCTTCGGATAGCTAACTTTCCACCACCCCTCCGTCCCTCCTCCCCACCCTCTTTCCTTATTCCTCTGCAGTGAACATTGCACAGGTGCCTTAACGATCCAGCCCATTTGCCACGCGGATACAGGTGAAGAATAGGAGGCAATCTGCCTGGAGCATTCCTAATGATGAGGAGGGTGGGAAGGAGGGATAGAGAGGGGTTGTGCCAGCCTAATGCATACACAATCTAGGCCACACCCATTGGGCACAGGGCTGCAAGTTTAAAAGTTGTTTTTTAGGACAATAACTGCATCACCTGCCGAACGGACCCCAGGAGAGATCTTGGATTCAAAGCAGCTATCCAAAGGTACAAGTGGTTTAGGGGGGTTCGGTTTGTGGGTACATAGTCGCTTTAAATTAGACACATGATATCACAACATGGATTTGCACTGCAGGAGTGCACACACCAATGTAATTATGTCACGGACCTTTGATGTCTGTGCACATTTATCACGGCACATGGTAATGGCAGTCTGACTGTAAGTCTGCCCTATGCATGTGCAGTGTGGATACTCTGTAAGTTAGACTGCTGTATATGTCGTGGTTGGTGGATTGCTGAGCTAAGGTTCTATACTTGGCTTTATACTTGGCTGGACATGCCGATGATGGTGGTCATGGGGACAATGGGAGAGATAACTATTGGCCAACTGTTTATCACTCCATGTAATAGTGATTTGTGGCTAATGACAGCGTAACAGTAAAGATTATACTTACTTACCTGTGCAGGCTCCCGCAGTGTCCTGCTGCTTTTTCACCTGTTCTTTCCCGCTGACCTTAGCTGCAGCTTCTGAAGTGCAGTGCAGTGCAGGACGCGAAGGAGCCTAGACAGGTAAGTATAATATTTATTATTTTCTACATACAGCAAGTACTGCACAGACATTGCTAAAGATATATATATCAGGGTCTAAAAGCCCTATTTCACGGCTCGTTTGCTCCTCGTTCCCCGCTCGCTGCCGCCGCTATTCAGCGCAGCAACAGCGAGCAGGTGAGTGTGGGAGGGGCGGCGGGGAGCTGCGGGGGGGCTGCCCGTGTGATCGCTGATCGTCCGGGCAGCCCATAGGATACAGCTGCTGCCGATGCTCCTATTCAACAGAGCGACGGCAGCAGATCGTTGCTGTATCAGTCGCTTGTTTTTCAACATGTTGAAAAACAAGTGACTGCAACGATCAGCCGACATGAACGATTTCGGCTGACCGTTGCACTCTATTCCATGAAACGATTATCGTCCGTAGCGGCCGATAATTGTTCAGTGGAATAGGGCCTTTAGGTGTATGGGCAACCTTAGGGCCCTATTACACAGAGCGATTATCTGCCAAAAGAGGCACATATCGCCCTGTGTAATAAAGACAACGATCAACAAAAATGTAAGAATCATTGGCCGTCGACCACACATCACTTCATGTGGTAGCTGATATACTGCTGACGGCTGGTGAAAGGGTATAGAAAATAAGAAAGATGTAGTTATACTTACCACTCCATGTTCCTCCTGAGTCCTCCTTACTTTTCCCCGCTGACCAACACCCAAACCTGTCTCTACAGTGATGCCTGCTCAGCCAATCACTAACCTTGATGATTAGCCTCCAATATACATAGGAGATGATAGTTAAGTATGGTTATATAATATTCTTCTTGATGGTTAACCTCTTACATATATAGGGGTAGGTGTATAAATTGATGATTAGCCTCTAACATATACAGCGGTGGTAATAGTAATAATGTACTCAGTGATTTCTGCTATCAGGTTTTCTGGTGTCACGAGAAGATCGTCTATCCATGCTTATCCTATATCAGGGCACTGCTGCTATTTCATGAGTTCTTACATTCCTGGCTATAATGGCCTGATAATATAATCACAAGAGTAATGCTGATGATCCAAGGGTCACTACTGGAATCTTCTACTGAGTTCTGACATCTCCAGTTCTCCACTGCTTACATTATAATTAACCAGTTAATGCATACAGGACCATGTCTGACTTCCATGCAAGTCTTCCATGTTGTCTGTCGATTGACTTGTGGATTTCTTAGTTCACTCCTTACCCCAGGCTGTTTAGTTAATGGTGCACAGCCATATTATATAATAGAGAAAAAGTGCTGACAGAAAGCATTAAAGAGGCCAATAAGTGACATCACATATAATGGTACAAGCCACTGTAAAAGTTGTAGAACCTGTCCGCTGTAGTGGGCCCATACAGATCATTATCAATATATATTGTTGTAATATGGGTCCTCTTCATTACAAGATATAATCTCTCCAGTCAAGCTAGATTGTTGAGATCATACCTGCATAGACCATCACATTCCACATACTGTTAAGCTGTAGGTACTAATGTGCTTGGTAGTAATTAGAAAAAACTCCCTTCAAAAAAAAAAAAAAAGAGACAAAGCCCCTTCAATATTCACCAAAGCTTGTACTTTTTAGTAGTGCCGGTATATGGTATTACAGCTTTGTCCCATTTAAGCAGAGGCGAAAACTGAAATAGGTCGCCCCCCCCTCAAAAATCAAAGTAAGAAAGTTTTACGTGCAGAAAACTGTTCAGTATACAACAGTATTAGCACAGCTGACCACATACCATCCATATTGCCACTACACAAGAGAAAATATGTCTACATCCTGACCATGTTACTAGTAATTTATGAGTAAAAATACCACCTCTGCTAATGAATAAAAATCACCCTAGAGAATCTGACATTACCCCCATATAGTGACAACATTGTGCAGTTACATCCAGTGACTCACAAGGGGGTGTTCACTTTCCCTTTTCTTTTCCATTCGTTTCTGGCCATCATGAAGACTTCTTTTAGCCATGACTTATCCTCGCAACATCTTTGGGACCAAAATTTTAGGCTCTGCATTTTTCCAGCGCTCTTATCGCCCCCTATACAATACCCCATCCATGGTGCCCCAAACATAAGTAGTTCCTCCTAAATAAAAGTGTAGTGTGCCGTCGTTCGGCCGCCCGTCCGAAGATTACATCATTGTCACAAGATGGCGGACGGGGGTCAACACGGATCAGGTGAGTATAGAGCACTACACTTCCGGGGGTGACTTGGGTGGGGGGAAACACGGGGAAGAGGGCCATTCACTAACATAACATACATTACAAAGTATAACTTTGTAATGTGTGTTATTTAGTGAATAATTGTTTAGGCCCACACTACCCCTTTAAGACCCACACAGTAATTAAACCCTTCTGTTTCTCTATGCTGTAAATAACTCTGTTTTTGCCCTGACCTTTCTATGCCTTCACACAGGCATTGTCCCCTTCCTCTGCTTCCAAATTACAATAAACTTCTGTCCTCCCAAATAGTAATATTTCCTTTCTTGTCCCCCAGTAGTAATAATCCCCCCTGTACCTCAAAGTTGTAATAATTCCACCTTCTGTGCCCCAAGTAGAAATAATGTCCCCTCCTGTGCCCCAAGTAGCAATAACCCCCCTCCTTTGCCCTAAGTAGAAATAATGCCCCCTCCTGTGCCCCCAAGTAGCAATAACCCCCCTCATGTGCCCCAAAGTAGCAATAATCTCACCTCCTGTGTCCCCAGGTAGCAATAGCCCCCCCTGTTCCCACAAGTAGTAATAATCCCCCTCCCTCCTGTGCCCCAAGTAGAAATAATCCCCCCTCCTGTGCCCAAAGTAGCAATAACCCCCCTCCTGTGCCCCCAAGAAGCAATAAACCTCCTGTGTCCCCAGTTAGTATTAATCTCCCCTCCTATGCTCCTAAGTAGTGATAATCCCCCTCGATGCTTGTATGGCTAAATGAATGATCTCTAAATCAGGACCTTTAGACCGAGAGCATATGATTGGGCCCATAATCCCGGATTCGGTAGTGGCAGTGGCAGAGGAAACAGCAATAGTTTTACTGTAAAAACGTTATATAATTCATGAAATCATAATTTTTAACTAAGTAAAGTTACATGAGAAGGATGGCTCCTTATCTACTATAATATATTGCTGTTTCTGATTCCTTGCTCAGCAGTAAATGGAACTTTGAAGGTGAAATCAATGTAATGCAACACTGCTCACCTGCAGCCCCCGAGGACTGGCAGACATGTAACTGACACAGGGCAGCAGGTGTTTCTTATATAAACCGAAATTGGAAAAAATACACAATAACGTCAAACCTTCTTTATATCATCTGTACACATCTTAGCATATCGCTCCTATGACTTCATGTAAAGAGGCCAAACATATTATATAGCTGTCAACTGAATAACCACCTGACAGTTGTCAACCTGAAGATGTTGTATCCCTTTTAAATACACCGAAGAGGGACATTATTCTTCAGCGGAGACTTGGGAGGTTCCCATACACCTTTTACTTTAGTATAAACTGTATGGGGCCTTTACTTTACAGGTACAGGTGTGAGGCCTACTAGCTTACTTTCTCATAGTCATCTGACCTTTCAAAATGTATAACACAGGTAAAAGGAAACCTGCAGAATTGTGAAGGTAACTCTGGATGTGAATGAAGAAGAAAACTTTAAACAGCCCCATAGCAAAGTATTTACAAAATTGCACAACATTCTATGTACATTTATTTTTGTTAAAATCTTGACGTTTTTCCTTTAATGAGAAACAATCTCTTTGATTTGAAATTTTCCCAGGCTTGAATAGCAGCGGTGCTTGAAGGACTCTTCATATCTGCTCATCTTGACTCATCCCGAATATAAGAGCAATTGAGACTGACTTATACATTGATGTCTCAAGACTACACTATTTGGGAGGGGGAGGGGATACAGTCTGAACTCACTGTAACTGTCTAGCCAAATAATTAAAACAAACAGCAGCCAACATATGCAGAATCTTCAAGGGTGCTTCCATATCCTCAATGGCATGTTAGAAGATGATGATTACAATAAGCCTTCCACCTGGTGGACAGTGGTTCTTACGGCTTACCCTTCCTCCTTTCATGCCTTGAAGACGTTGTCTGTCATTATGGCAGGAGACTTTAATCATCACCAGACAAATTAGCTGCCGCCGTCATTCATTACTAAAGAAGATGTAAAAACTCTGCTTCACAAATACTGCAAGCTGTGTGCTCCAGATCTGCAGAAATCACCCGTAAGATGTCTGGGGGTCGCCCGTTAAACTTCACTTCACTTCTACCATAGACTTTCTCTTTCTTTTTACACAGTTAAAAATTTGTTTTCAATCATTTTCCCCCCTCTAAATAACGTTAAGGACACAGGGGTCGCAGAGTTCTGCCTTGTTCTGAAAGCCATAACTTTTAACTTTTTCTCCTTCCAGTCAATGTAGCTTAATGAGGAATTAGTTTAAATATTGTAATGTTCTACAACATTTGGCCAACATCTATCTCTACACTCTTCTCATGTGGTGTCCTGCCACAGATGTTGCCTGTCTTACACCTCTCACAAAAGCGTGTGCTTTTAAGTGTCAGTGGTGGTGAAGTATTGCCACTAGATGTCGCTAGTATGTATACTGTATGCCTAAGTATTGCACAGCTGTGGTGTTTAAAGGGTTATCTGTTGTGTGATCTGTGCACCAATGAGAGCTCTTTTTCTCCTCTGTCTATCTCTATTCTTCTCTTTTTCTGGCACTGTCTTCTCACCCACTCACGGCACACGTTATAAGATGCTTTTAGTCAGTCCAGTGTAGTGTAGTCTGAGGTGTGGTAGTGGACGCAGGCACATGGGACCAGAGAGCACTCTTTTCTTGAAAGCAGCACTTCTACACACTATGCAGTGCTAATCGCACACTTAGAGAGGACAAGTCAGGGATCATCCCAGCCCATGCCGTGAACCAGTCTAACAATGCAGGACAGTATCCTGAAGAAAGAGGAACTGATCCGGATATAGCAAAGTTGCTAGAAGCCTATGTACTCTATCTCGCAGCGTGGGTGTCATCAGAAAAATCTAACCACTCTGCTCATCCCAGGTAACAAGGTTTGGGGCTTGTGTCACCCTCTAGGACGGGTCGCCTGACACTGGAGGGCTTTAAGTGGTGCAAAGACCAAAGAGTCAAAACACAGGCACAAGTACGACTGTACTCTTTCTCAGCTCTCAGTCCAGATCCTGTCTCTACAGTGTAAAGTAGCTTATCAAGCTAAACTCATTGTGTATCACTGTATCAAGTATTTTGGCAGTAAAGAAGAGTTTATTTATTTTAACAGGACTCTGCACAGCCATTGCATCTTCCTTGGGTCATCTCCCCTTTCTGTGGGTGGCGGTACCAATAGTCCAGGTGGGTCACAACTCCACTCCAGACCACCGTGATAAGTACCCAAGGGACCCCCAAACAGCTCAGCAGGTTACTGACCACAGGGGAAAGGGTATAGCCAGCCTACTTAAAATAAAAGCAGGTGTGCCATCACACCTGTGTGCTCAACCGACACTGGCGTCACAACAGCATAATATCTGGCTGGGCTATATCTTGACCACCCACTACACTAGTGGAGTCACACAGCACCATCTGGCAAGTGACCGGTTGCGCCTCCCAGCGGAGCTGGGACACCACCCCCATACACATAAAAGTTGGGCATAGCCAAACGTTCATGTATTGTGAATAGAGAGAGAGTAGATATAAGCTGATGCCTGACCCTATGAGGCCCCCATACACCTTCGAAAGTCAGCCAAACAGTTGGTAGGTGTGGATGATTTTTGCTTGAAGTGTATAGGCAACTTTCCACTTCGGTCCCTAAACTTTAAATAATCACATCTCAGAAAAAGCTTAAATCAGTAGAAGATTTTAAAGGTTTTATACATATGGTTTTCACTGGTTATGTAAAAAAATTAATAAATAAATAAATAAAACAGAAAAAAGAAACAAAAACATAGTTCTTTCATAGGTAGTGTTGAGTGAAGTAGTTTGGGTTTGGCAACATTTGTCTGAACCCGAACCCTTGGTATATGACTCCCGATGTCTGGAAAAGTTGGGTCTCAACCTAGGGCTGCCAGGAAAACATGGATTGAGCCTATTGCTGTATCCATGTTTTCCAGGACTTCCTGGTGCGGAATCCACCTTCTCCAGATGTCGAGAGTCTAATGCCGAGCATTCAGGTTCAGACGAATAATGCTGAACCCGAATTTTCGGCACGTTTGCTCAACACTACTTAAAAGGGAGAGTAAAGGGGGCCAGGAAGCTGAAATTAGGAGATGGGAATATCCCTTTAAAGTACTGAATGTTGGCAAAGAACAAACATAGGTCAAGATCGGGGAGGTAAATAAATGATCTGACAAAGAGGTGGAAGATTTACCCTGTCCACTATAGAACATCAAAATGTATAATATTTTTGAATTTTGAAAATCTGACAATAAAGAGAAATATTTGAGAGAAAGAGAAAAACATCAGCTTGCAACCCAGCAAGGTGAAGAGCCCTATCACTTGTCTGTGTCTATGGGAATGCCCTAATGTGGTCGCTAAGATGAAAAATATCATTATCTTGGAGGACTAATAATGGCAGAAGACACAGATAAGGTTGTTTCTTACTGCTCTCTTTAAAAATGTTGTTCTATTATGTTTTTACTATCTACAATTGATCTTTTCTTTCAATATTCATAAAAATGGCCAAGAATTTTCTACAGCTTCACTTCCAAAATGTTGAAGGACATGCAGGAGAGACGAAAGAGAACATCTGACAATTCAGAGCTCCAAGTATAAGGACATTCTCCTCATAGAGAAGAAGGAACAATGACTCTCACCACTCAGAAGTAGTCTAACCTCAATGGTTTGATGGAGGACCTTGTCAAAGAGAGGAATTGTTCAGGGATGTACAAATAAGGGTCCTATTACACGAAGCGATTTTTAACGATTAACGACTAACGTTAAACAATCGCAAACGAGATTGTTTATCGTTAACCTGAAATTGTTCACCATATTACACAGAACGATAGTCATTAGTTACGATCGTTACTAGGTTAATTAATGCGATCGTTACTATGATAGTTTATTCCATCTGATCCCAGCAAAACAATGGACAATGTGAAATTACATTGAACGATTAGTGATCAAATGCGGAACTACAGCGAACAAATGTGGAATTACAGCGAACAATTAGCAAACGATTAACGATGATTTTAGGTTCAGATCTAAATCAACGATCAACAACATCGATCGTTGCCTGCAATTACACAAAATTCGAACAATATAATGATTTTCGCACGATAATCGCCTGTGTAATAGGGCCTTAAAAGTAAGCAACTCATGTGATGAATTTGGCAACTACCAAGCCAAGGTGGTAAAGTCCTGGGTACTGGTCTACAAGATGTCTCACCCAAGCACTGATTCTCCAGCCGAGAATGTTTGCTTGAAGGAAGAAAAGGTGACCCATACCACCTTTGGCCATCCTTTGTCACATGTATATCACAGGAAGCCGTCTAAGTATATTGTCATTTTCATTGGCTTTCAGGATCTCGAGAGTTTAAGGATTTTTTGCCTTAATTATAAAAGGGGGACAAAGAGGAGGTGGATTAAGATGGAACTCCACTTCTTGTCATGAGTTTAGCAATTTACCAAGCCAAGGCTTTGTGGTTCTAGGTAAAAGGCAGGAGAAGATCCTGTTCTATAAGTGTCCATGTCATTTAACAGTACCTTTGACAGGTCCTAGAGACATATCAAAAATTTTGATTGGTCAGGGTCTGGGTGTTCAGACCTCACCAATGGTTAGAACCAGCAAGTAGAAGTGCATCACTGCAATCTCCAGTTGGTTGTAGAAGATTGACCCATAGAGTCTTATTAGACTAAGCAATTTTTAATCATAACTGATTAATGATCGCAAATGCAAGCTTTTGGGAATGGCCTGAAATTGTTCATCATAACACACGGAACAATAGTCATTAGTTATGATCGTTACTATGATTGTTTAGGGTGGTATTTCACGGGCCAATAGGGGCCCGATAACAACTGTAAACAAGCGCCGATCTGCTAGATCGGCGCTCGTTTACTGGGCCTATTACACGGCCTGATAATCGTTTAACAAGGACTGCAGGGACATCGTTACCGAAGTCCTTGCAGCCCTTGTTCAAACTATATACTTCATCTATCCACGCTCCAGGGCTGCTCCTGTGGTCCGCTTCTCCCCGGGTCCCGTGCGCTCTAGCTTCGGAACGGCCTGTCAGCTGACAGGAGCCTGGAGCAGCGCTGAAGCGTGGATAGGTTGTGTATATCGTCAGTCGCTGGCCGCACTCCGCTATGCTACGTAGCGGTGCGCAGTCGGCGCCTGACAATTATAGGTTCTAACCTATAATTAGGTTCTAACCTAATGATCGTTGTAATTGGATGATCGTTGTATTTATTACACGGAGCAATAATCGGCCGAATCGGGCCGATTAATGTTCCGTGTAATAGTACTCTTACTCCTTCTGATCCCAGCAAAAGAATGAACAATGTGTATATTTAGCGAATATATAGCGAACGATTAACAATGATTTTATGGTCAGCTCAAAAGATGTGATCAACGACACATAAACGATTTTTCGATCGCTGCCGGCATACACACGAAACAATTATCATTTAAATTCAAGCAATATAATAATTGCATGATTATCGCCTTGTGTAATATGGCCCTTACTACTCAGTGTGCCGACTTTAACTGCACAGAGATTGCTTTAAGCCAGGCAGTGAAGTGCACAGCCATACGTTTCTCTCTCAATGTTATAACAATCATGGGGTGGCTGAGCACCCAGACCCTGACCGATCAAATTTTAAAGGAATTTTGATGTATTAAGAAAAGGTGTAAAAAGTGGAGAAAGGCTGCATGATTTGTGTGGTCAGGGTCCTCTAGGCTAAGCGCTGGAATGTTTGCCTTGTATAGGCTGAAGTACCCCATGTCCCATGGTAGTGATGTGGTATGCTTCTAGAAAAGTATATTTTATGAGTCCTATACATAAGCATTCCTATATGGCTTCTACTGAGTTCTATGGAGACCTTAGGTGATCTGATGCCCTATTTCATAGAAATTAAGTAACCCTTGCTAACTTGTAAACAGAGGGCAGGATTGGTGGAACCGGCAATAACTTAATATAAATGAGGGAAAATTAATTTGATGACATAAGCCCCAGAAAAAGGTAGGAAGTAGCGGTAGGAAGGTAAGGCAAAGAGAAGGTCGGAGTGGCGAACAGGGTAGAATGTGAATGATAGGATGTAAGAATGATGGATAGTGGTACCTGTTGGTGATTAATAGTTGGTGCGCAATAATATAATAACTTAAACACAAGGACAGGGAAGCCTCAGAATGTATGGACTGGGGACCTGCTCAGCTCATAGGGCTCCATTATATATGGACCTGTAGACTCGAGTGGGAAATCCAGTTAGGTACCCTATCTGGACCGCAATTTAAAGTAACTCTGTACCCACAATCTGACCCCCCCTCCTCCCAAACCACTTGTACCTTCAGATAGCTGCTTTTAATCCAAGATCTGTCCTGGGGTCCGTTTGTCAAGTGATGCAGTTATTGTCCTAATAAACAACTTTAAAACAGGCAGCCCCATGCTCAACGGCGGGGGCTTACATTGTGTATGCATTAGGCTTGCACCACCACTCCATCCCTCCTCCCCACCCTCTTCATCATTAGGAATGCCACTGGAACATTTTCTCCTGTCTGAACAATGCAAAGGTGCCTTAACGATCCAGTCCATGTGTCGTGCTGACACAGGTGGGGAATAGGAGGCAATCTGGCTGGAGCATTCCTAATGATAAGGAGGGCGGGGAGGAGAGACAGAGAGGTTGTGCCAGCCTAATGCATATGAGGTTGTGCCAGCCTAATGCATACACAATCTAGGTCATGCCCGTTGGGCACGGGGCTGCCAGTTTAAAAGTTGTTTTTTAGGACAATAGCTGCATCACCTGCCGAATGGACCCCAGGATAGATCTTGGATTAAAAGCAGCTATCCGAAGGTACAAGTGGTTTGGGGGGGTCAGATTGTGGGTACAGAGTCACTTTAAGCAGAGAATGGTGGAGCCCTTACGGATGTTGACTGGGGAGAGTTGGGGTCCTCATCAGGACTGCCCGTCGATAGTTCGAGGAGGGGCCAGGTGGGAGGCCTGAGACTTGGGTCAAGAAGGTGAAATATAAATGGGAGGCTAAAAGTGATATAGAAAAAATATATATAATGGAATGTGGAGGAGTGAATCTGCAGAGTGGATGGTGATGACCCTGTCTTGTTAATTTTGTTTCCTTTCTTCTTGTGCTCTAGTAGATAAATAGAGGCATTCGTTGAGAGTTAAAGTAGGATATGGCAAGGAGTAGGGTGTCAGAATTGAAGTGGCTATAGAGTCCAGTAATGTATTAAAGGGTTTGTAAGACCGGTGAAACCAGGCCTGCCTTCTGGGAACTGATGTATGGAAACAGTCGGATAACCTTGCTTAGGATATCAAATTAATATACTGAAAGGAGGTAACGTCAGCTAGTGAAGGTATGGGTAAAAAAAGAAAAAAAACAAACCTTGCTAACTATATAGAAAAATAATTCTACTATTAAATGGGAGTTTGGGCCCTTTAGCTATAGTTGAGAGAAACTTTCTTGTTATAACAGCACCATATGCTTGTAATCACGGGGAGAAATACATACTCATTCAATTGTTCCCAGGTGTCACTTCCACCTTGATGTGAAAGTTTAGCTCACCTTCAATCCAAGCTGAATTAAGAGGCTGTGACCTTACTTGAAAGCAAAAGTTGTGACTCACAATGGAGCGATGACTTATGGCTTCTAAATATGGCTTTTCATTTAAAATTGATAGCGTTTCAGAAGTCATCGTTAGTGATGGGTGACGTCTCCCAGAAACCCAAGAGGTGCTATTCACTGGCGTATTGGAGATGTTATATACACAATATTTGGGTAGACATAATTTCTAGTCTTTTTGGCTTTTTTCCCATAAGAAATACTTCTCTTACCAGATGATAGCCATAAGGTTACACACAATGGCTTTCACATACTGCTCACATCCAACTTTCTTCCTTTGCGTCTTCCACCACTGATTTGTCCTTTTCGACCAAGTCTACGTCATATACTGCTAGGACAAATGTGAAGGTCTAGACCTTGTCATAGTAATCACTGATCTGGGTAGATCTAATGAAGGTAGGCAGAGCAGGCAGCCAGCATTAGGGCGTTGTCGTTGCTGGTGGTGGGGGCAACGGCACTTGTAACATAGAGATAGACTTTCATTGTGTGACTGATGCCTACTGTAACCTCAGTATAGTGGCTGATGGAAGAGAATGGATGTTGGTTAATGGGCCCTGAGTAGACTGTGTGTCAGGAGATAGAAAATATGCAAAATTATAATTCTAAATTACAGTGCTATGGGTTGGTGGGGAAGAGGAGGATGGGTGGGTTGGGGGCTAAATAAATAATCATTGTCTAACATGTTAAGCTTCTGGGTGTCAGAAACTTACCTGTCCATGGCCCTGCACATGCTGTTTCGCCCCCCTGCATGGTGCAGGAGGCAGGTCCCTAATGTCATGGAGGCTTGGCCACCTCTACTAATGGTCGAGCATTCAATCAGGTCCAGGGGGAGTGTTTGGCTGGCCTGGCCAAGAGATACAACAGCCCAAAGAACACAGATTTTACCAATGTTATATCATATGTATGCTTATTTCAATGGGAAGAATGGATAAGCCACTGCCATAAAACTCCAATTCCACTTACTGTATCTCCCATGTGATCAAAGGAAAAAAAATCTACATGCAAAATCCATCTTTTCACTGTCATCTGCCATACACTTTAGGTGGTGGGTTCTTTGGTCTAAAAGAACTATGTTTTCCACTTTAGTTTGTGTATTGTAAACCAGTTAAAGGGAACCTGTCATCATAACAATGCTATCTTATTGATCTGCAACCTGTTATAAAGCAGGAGGAGCTGAGCAGATTGATATATTACTCTGTAGGAAAATATTCAGTTTAACTTATAACTTGTTGATTGAATTCCCTGCTCTTTCAGTGCTACTCCATGATAGAACCACCCACTGGACTCCTAAATATGTAAAAAGCAGAGATTTTAACCTTATTCTGAATCTTTTCATACAATGATATATATCAATCTGTTCAGCTCCGCCTGCTCGATTACATGAGGATGCTAGTTTAGATAACATGTACAATGTGACAAACTCCCTTTAAGTCTATGAGACCTTTCTTCTTTACAAATTAAAATTTTAAACAATCTATTTAAACAATAAAATCCTGATGAATAAGTAATAAAAAATGTAAAATGTTTTTTAATATAAAATCATTGAGTTTTTTTTAAATATATTTTCCAAAGTTGGGCTAGGGCAATGACTAGGTTATTGATTCAGCTTGATTGGGTGAGATGTGATCCGCTTTCATTGATCTCTGTGTCTATTTTTGTGATGCTGGGGATAGATACCTCTTAGCTATGCACTAAAAGCTTTTCTGTAGCCAGGTTTACATTTTCATATGTGAGTGCCAGCGGTCTAGATCAGGCCATGTTATATGTATTACCAATACTACAGAACATGTGGTTTAAATCTGCATCATGCCGCAGACCACCATGTTTACCTGACTGCTGGAGTCAGTAGTCTTATGTTTAATTGAATAAAATCCTATGACCACTTTCCTTCTCTGCAAAGAAATAAAATTGAACAAGCATAGACAAAACAAAAAAAATCCAACCAAACAATAAGAAAGCATTACTATGGTGATAGATATTATAGAGAATCATATTACGTAATATTTTAATAATAATATCGAAGGATCCAGAATATAGTATATTGTTAGTCACTAAGGTAGGAAACCAAAACCATAGTCGTCTATGGGAAATCTGGCACCATAATGGAGACAACTCTGGTGCCTCTGTACCAGTGTTACCATCATATAGCAGTAAATGCTAAACATGACTCACACTAAAGTGTATATCAAGAGGTATCAGGTTATTGCAGCTGACCCATATAGGTTATTTCTGTTTACGGTCTAGGTCAGGGTAGTAGGTTGCATAGTACTTAAAGCCCCTATAACGAAAAGGTTCTGGGCAAGTATGGAGGTTGTATCAGGAAAAATTTTGACCTAAAATAAACATAATGAAGGTGAATGGCACATCTCCCAGGATATAAATAGGCTGCTGCGGCTTGTAGTATTAGGGTGTGCCTGCTTGTCCATGACATCATAACTATACCATCCATTTCTTTCTGGGAATTGATATATTCTTCCTACGTGCCAAGCTGCACATTCTGGGATCGGCACAGTACAGTAGTGAAATATCTAAGCTATCCCAGATATTGCTTATGGTGTACTGCGACATATTTACTATACTCATTCTGCAAGTATAAGCATTACATGGCACTAAGATCTCATGTATACATTAAAGAGACACATGTGGGGTCTACATGACAGTACAGAGATTCTTTATGACTCTGTAAGCCACTTCTGTAGAACATTGCCACTGAAACATGCCGCTACGGGGTGTCCATTGGGCAAAAGTATGTGATGAAACATGCCACTAGGGGGTGTCTAATGGGCAAAAGTATGTGATGAAACACGCCCCTAGGGTGTAGCTAGGGGTGTCCAATGGGCAAATGCCCTGGATGTCAAGGAGAAGGCACTAACAAGCCACTTTACTTTGACCAGAAAATGTAGATATGGGACTAAAACAACATCTATGTAGGCTCTTTGTTAAAGAGCCACAGCTCAACACTTTGCATTGTTGGGAAGCTCCATAGAAAACGAATAGAGAGCTGGTCTTGCATGCACGTTGTGCTGCATTCATTTGGGGTGACAATTTCCCAGCATTCTCTTAATTGGTGGTAACCCCAGCAATCAGTTTTGGGAGCTGGGTGTACCCCTTCCTATGGGAATCTATGATTCTAATGCCCAATTTTTTCTCTAAGAAAATACCTTGACGTACCTCAGGATAAACTCTGGGAGGCAAAATCTGGGCCCATATGGATGAAACAATGCAAGTCTTTACTGAGATCAACTGTCGGTGAAGACTTGGGAGGACTCGATACACTTTATACAGATGGCTGAAACTAAAAGTGTACGGGTACCTTAAAGATGAGCCATCAATTTTAAAGGGTTTCCAAGATGAGCATGACCTACCTATGTCTTATAGCCAATCATTGGCTGAAGTGAGTGACCACTGTGGCCAGTAAATAGTTGGGTGGGCATTGCCTGTGTTGAAGCGCAATTTAGGGCCCTTTTACATGGGCTGATTATCCACAACAAACGTTCCTAGAGATGCTCATTCAGCCAATGGTCAGCCTGTGTAAAAGTGTCAGCGATCGGCCATCAAGCGAGAAAATTCACACTCATTGGCTGATCACATCTTTTGTGCGGAAGTAAAATTTATCGTTATTGGGCGCACACATCTCTCTGTTTAAACAGGAGACATACAGCCGATAACAATAAATACAGAGATCATTCTTGCAACCCAGCCGCTCATTTTATTGTCGCTCGTTTGTGTCCGTACATGGCCCACCTAAAAGGACCCTTAGAAGTGCTCAGCAGTGGGCACTGGGTACAGCTGGACCTGTAAAAAAAAAAATAATATGCAGAGGTCACACCACTTTTCTGAAGAGATAGGGGAAAGCGCTAGATGCAAAGTTTTTAGTAACCATCACTAAGTTTGGTGGCCCCAATTTTTTTATTCTATTTTCAATATGTATTTTTATTCTGATTCTATAAGCAACTGGAACATCTCAAATGACTAGATTCTATAAGCAACTGGAACAAATGACTAAATTGGGTTTCAAAGTAAATGGGGACAAAATAAAAAAAAGAAGGAAAAACACTAAAAATAGAGAAAGCTTGTGTTTGAGTTGTTTCTTACCTTGTTTGTCCTAGTGATTTTCTCTATGGGCCTACTCTCCTTTATGTCTCCTCTTGTACATATTAGAGTTTCCATTCTACCATTCCTTTTGGAATCCCCCACTCCAAATTACAATCCTGCCCCCTGGGGATCCTACCACTTACCCCTTTTCCTCCTATATGTAAAAGTATCAGACACAATGTGTTGTTTTTCAGGGCAATGTCCCTTTGTGTGCTGTAATGGGCAGAAATCTGTCTAGTTGGCGGACCACCCAAATACGTAGTTACCGGGCTGAAGAGCTAGTCTATTATTTAAAGAGAAGGGATCAAATTTCTAGTTTGAGCCTATATGTAATCTGGTTATTTAGCATGCCAACAAACATGGAGTGATTAATCATATGTGGTCGGCTAGAGAGTGGATTTGAGGAAACTGGAAGAAAAACAAAGTAACAAGGTTCTTTGGTCAAAGTAATTAGAATCCTGAGGATGTAAACTGTACGAGGGTCCTGTTACCTAGATTGAACTAAGAATAGAAAGAAACATAGATCAACATCTAGATGGGAAAAGAAGAACAAATAACACTACTACCCAACATGATCAAACCAAAACTATTCACAAAGTAACAATACTAAAATGTAGGCGCTGTTCATATTGAAGTTTTTAGGTTTACTGTAATTTACAATTTTTTATGTACAGTCTGCAGTGCTATTCTTGTTGGATTATATATTGCAACCCCAGTGGAAATTTGATTGACCCCAATGAACCAGGGTTCATCAAGCTCTGTCAGGATTCACCCACCACTTACGGCAGGTTCGGCCATCAGTATAAAATGCATCAGGTCTTCTGAGACTGCAACGACAGATGATGTTATGTAGATAGTAGTTCAGTGTGTTAAAAAATCACTGCCCAACAGCTTTGTTCTTGGAGAGATAAGCTGCTGGCAGAGCAGTCTAGCTAGGGCTTTCCTCTCCCTATAGAATGTTCCCATGTATGGAAGGATGGGAAAGATAACTGTCGGACAAATTATCATTTGGCCAACAGTTATTGAAGGTGTATGGTCACTTTAAGCCACAGTAATAACAAAGCAGAATCTTATTTCTGCTGTTCCCACTTGTTAATGTGAAAAAAATTAGGGGGTACAGCACTCCTCGCATAGAGCCTTATCTGAAGGCAGCCATAGATAAACATGAAAGGGGTTACATTCTCCAGAAGCTCTGTCTCTGTGGCCTATTAAAGTATATTTTTGACTATTTTCCAGATCAGAGATCCTCGTTCCCCGCTCACTGCCACCGCTATCACACGCGGCGGCAGCGAGTGGGTGAGTGCAGGAGGGGCCGCGGGGAGGTGCAGAGGGGCTGCCCGGGTGATCGCTAGATCGTCTGGGCAACCCATAGATGATAGTGGCGCCGCTCCTATTCCATTGAGTGACGGCATCAGATCGCTGCTATCACAGTCATTTGTCTTTCAACATGTTTGAAAGACAAATGACAGCAACAATCAGCCGACATGAACGATGTCCGCTGATCGTTGCTTTCTATTCTACGGGAGAATTATCGGCCGTAACGGCTAAGTACGGCCGATTAATCATTCTGTGGAATAGGGCCTTTAGACCAAACATGTAATGGTAGCTATAACTAAAGGCATTGTGCCCTGTGTAAACATGTGATGTGTGGCCGACAGTGATACTTTCAATGGCAGTGATCTCAGTGACCTATGTAAAAGGAACCCAAGTAATGTTAAAAACCTGTCAACTACTATAGCTCTGTCTGTGTGCATTGTTAAAAGATTTAGTTACCTGACGTTTAATGTTTTTTCAACCAAATGTTACATGTTTGAAGTCTTGGCAACATAGCTGGCCAATGGCAAATGAATGGCGGCTTGGTTTCAGCTGCATGCATGTTTTATTCTTGTGTGCAAATTGTCAAAGATGCCTAAAATGCTGCCGGCTGGAATGCCTCCTCACTTCCCTTCCCATCCCTGTCACTCCTTGATTGACAGCTGAGCGCTAAGCATGATCAGGTATGGAAGAGGGAATGAGGAGGCATTCCAACCTGCAGCACCTCAGGGGCTTGGAGACACCTAATTTCTATAGGAGAATATAAGCATTTTTTTATGTTCTGGAAGCACAAACTGACATTTGAAAGGCACCATGTGTCTCCTTGACCTAACAGCATCTAACAGTGTCAGCTGTTTAAAACGTGAATTTAAGTCCCTTTAAGCATTATATAACTTAGTAGTATATATGTTTAGTTTTCTAACACCTACTGTATTTTGCAACCTGTGGTATTGTGCTTAGCAACCATTTCACTTCCTGACCACCATCTAAGATCATATACTGTAACAACATGCACAGAACCGCTGAAAAGAATGTCTACATCTTATAAGAATACATTTCCTCTCAAGGATCCCTTGAACATATGTTGATACGCTGAGTCTACCAGCAATAATATGCTTGTGATAGCAAGTATTCAATTTCCCTGCAGTGCCTCCATAGGGGATGCAAATAGAGATATGCCAACCTCAAGCACACTCATGTTAGCCCAAATCTGAGCATCTGGCATTTAAAAGAGAAGTCCAACGATTTATAAAATCTGGCAGGGGCAGGGGGGAAATTGATTGCAAGTACAAACTTACCTCTCCTTGTGACTGTGGTGACCGACGGGACCCCCGCCTAAAGTAATTTCCCCACGAGTTGTGATGAGAAAAGCTCTTTGCCACAGATGCGTACTTCAGTGGGATTGGCGAACCATCTAATGTCTATGCAGGCCTTTCAACTGGCACCAGAGGAGTATGGACATTTCTTTCTCCAATCTGCCAATTGAAAACACGTTAGTGTATGGGGTGGTTGGGAGAACAACTATCGGCCGAACAAGCCTTGGTCGGACAGCTATCTTATGTGTTTGCCCATCTGTACTTGTGGTATGTCTGCCACTGAATTCCCATATAGTTAGCATTAAAATATGAATCTGTCTTGATATGGACTAATTTTACAACCAATAATATAGCTAAGTAATCCATCCAATAATTCCATGATTTGTTGATGTTCCTTCATCTTCCACTCTCCTAACTCTGCCAAAAGTCCTTGAACTCATACCATAAAAAAACAACAGTCTCCGGGCCGTCCCACAGCTGTTGTTGGGGCAATCCATAATACAATGACTTATTATTCACTAAGATGTTTAGCAACATGGTGCAGTGAAAGCTTCCCGTGAACCTTCCCTTGATTTTATGATTCAGCCTGCCAGCTGTCTTCTGGAGGACGTTCTGATAAAGAGTATCTTGCAGTACTGGATGATTAAGGAATTACTCGCGTGGGTAATCATTAAACTTTAATAGTACGGCTACAGATTAATTAATAACTCCTACAGTTGGGGCAGGTTACTATGATTGATCATGGATGACATATATATCTGAGATGTCTCATACCGTGCTGGTGTAGATCGAGTTTCTGGCCTGTTGGTTTTCACATCATTAAATCTTAAAAAACAAAAAGTTTAAAGTCTATTTCACTTGTTTTAGTTTATTAAGCCCAATAAATATACCTCTAAAATTTTTGAACAAACCCTTTTTTTCAACATTAAAAAAATTTGCAAATAAATGTGACGCAAAAATTCCAATCCAAGAACACTCCAAGATGACAATCGTTCCGTAATGCTGGCCGTATGCAAGTGTCAGCCAAACTCACCTCCCATCTGTCGCTTGTTGACAATTGTCATGGACGAGAAGAATTGGGCATGGTCGATTTTAATAACAGCTTGATCATTTTATTTTTTGGGACATAAGCTGCTATCTAAGTTGTCTGGTAGTAGCTTTATCCCCATATGCAGGCTTGGCTGAGACAGGTATCTTATGTGTATTGCCTGCTTAAAGAGATTGTCCCCCTTAAACTAACTTTTCCCCTATCCACAGGATAGGGGACAAGTATGGGATTGTGAGGGGTCCAAGCTCCGCAACCCCCAATTCCTTTGTTATGAATATAGCTGAGGTTACAGCACCCAACCAGCGGCTCTATTCATTCCTATTGAGCCACTGGAGAGAGCTGAATACAGCACTTGGCTCTTTCCGGCAGTTTCACAGAAATGAATACAGTCGCAGATCACCTGCCTAGAGATCAGCAGGGGGTACGGTCTGACCCTCTGTGATCACTTACTTGTCCCCTTTCCTGTGGATAGGGGACAAGTTAGTTTAAGGTGGATAACCTCTTTAAGCCTCAAAACCAGAATGCTCCAAAAAAGTCAAGAACAAATGGTCACCAACTGGTGCATCATCGGGTGACCCATTTGTGCCCAGGTTGCATGGTGCATGCTTGCAGGGGTTGAAGATAATGGACAGTTATCTCTATCATCCTCCCCATACACAAGAAGATTTTTAAGGGTTGGAAGCTTATCCCTCTGAGAAGAAGGGGGTCATACAGTAAAATTCCATCACATTTGACCCCTATCTCCACTGACATCATCTGTTTATACACACTTTATAATCCAGAAACAGGCTTGGCCTAAAACAGTATAAAGTGTATGGGGATCCTAAGGTTCACATAAACTTACCCTGGAACATCAGAATGGCCATCCCATAAAGTTTCTGCACCCTACTGATGGATATGTGCAAAAAGGGTCACAAGACAAAAAAAATAAATCATTACATATTATAGTATACTCACTCATGATTCCCCAGCCACTCCTTTATTTCCCAGTTTCTGTGACATCACAGTCCCACAGTAACTGCCCGCTGAGCCAGTCAGCAATTGAGGTGCGATACGACTGCAGTCACTGATTGGCTGAGCGGGGAGTTCCTTTGGGACTGCAACATCACAGGAACTAAGAAAGAGAAGAGACCAGTGGCAGCTGGAGATAAGAAGGGAATGGCGTGGGGGCTTCTGGGGAACCGGGACGTATAACTTTACCTTGTTTATTATGTGTATCATGCTTTTGTGGTTGTGGAGACCATCAATCAGGCCAGGTAATGCATTCTGGGGAAAAAATGCAAATTAGCTCTCCTGTTAGTCAATAAATGAGGCTTAGAATATGTTTAGGGATTATCAGACAAGCCAGGGTTTCCCCCAAAAGAAAGAGTTACCTATCTGAAGACAGCATTTTGGGGGTTCTTGCCCTCATCAGTACAGAGAAAGACACAGGCAAGCTGGACAGGAGGCTTCTAAAGACAAACCTTTATTTCCCTCCTGGCTTTAACGTGGTAGGGGTCAACAGCTGCCCTGCTCTCCCGCTTATCGCTGATACAAAGCGGGTTCTGGTTCCCATTGTTCTCCAAATTGAGTAGCCATGTACATGGCGGTTGTTACAGTATATGTATCAGAAGTTGCTTTACCTAAGTAACTCTAGGACCCTCATATCGAGCAACTCATAGAGTTAGGGTCCTATTACACGGGCCAATGGAGGCCCGATACATACCGTAAGCGAACACTGATCTGGTAGGTCGGCGCTCATTTACTGGGCCTATTACGCGGCCCAATCATTGTTTAGCAAGGGCTGCATGTACATCGTTACCAATATTCTTACAGCCCTTGCTTAAACAGTAGACATTACCTATCGACGCTCCAGGGCTCCTCCTGCGGTCTGCTTCTTCCCAGGTCCCATGTCCTGCAGCTTCAAAGCGGCCTGTCTGAAGCCAATCACTGGCCGCGGCCAGGCCGCTGTGAAGCTGCAGCGCACAGGACCTGTGAAGAAGCAGACCGCAGTAGGAGCCCTGAAGCATGGATAAGTAATGTCTACTGTTTGTAGAATAGTCAGCCGCCGGCCACGCATTGGTATTACACGTAGCATTGCGCAGTCGGCGGCCGATGATTTTAGGTTTGGGCCTAAAGCAACGTTCAGCTGATGATCGTTTTATCGGCTGATCATTGTCTCTATTACGCCTTGTATTACACCCCCCATTTGCAAAACCAATTAGTAAAGGCTTTAATGGGCTATTTTGGGCTTTCCGCCATTCCCATAGAATGTGGTTTATAACACATTGCCCTTTCCTCTTCTCCCTTACAAGCCATCCATCTTCTACTAAACACCTCATGCCTCTCTGCTGATAAGTCTTCTGGTCCTATCACAGCAGAAAAGACCTCAATTACACCGAAAATAAATATTTCAACAGTTGTTGCTCTTTGTCAGCTCATCTCCCTTTCATCCTTCCCCTTATAACAAGTCGTCTATGAAGCGTCACTCAGCCCCCTGTTTACATTACATGTTCCGTATCTGTGTACATTGGAAGTTGTCTCGCCCACCAAAGACAGACAATGTATCTCTGATAGTTATTTACTCCACTGTTGGATTCAATAGTAAAGTCTCAGGAATGTAATAGGGGGGTGAGGGGGCATTTTCAGGATTGTTAATGTAATTAAGTCTGTGTTCTTTGCTTCAGTCTATCATGGATCATTAAGCAATATTCTACACTATAGATTTATCATCATTTGCTGAAATGCAAACAGACCGCCAGGACGTGGAATGTTCTGCAGGAAGTTGTTGACCTCTGTTGGCTCATTTTCTATGGGCCACTTATAATTCAGCAGTAACAGGATTTGGAGCAGAAATAGCTGGGAGGGTGGAGAAACTTACCCAGATATCAAAATCAGAGCTACTGTATATACAACTATACAGATTGCCCTGGGGCAAACATAGATTGCATAAAGCCCCTGTGCAAAAAATGTGCCCAGGGTTTCCCACCAACCATTTCCACCTCAGGGTACCCCTAACAAATGTTCTACAAAATACAGAAAACAGCATTCACTCACAGGTGATGCCTTCTTCAATCTGAGGTGTCACTTTCCCTTTTCATTTCCATCCGGCCCAGGCCTCTATGAGCATTTCTTCCTGCTACAATTCATCTCTTCAGAACCTGCTAGACAAATAACTTAGGCATCATGCTTTCCCTTCAACTTCCTTCCCTTTTTTTCTGCCTATAGGGTCCCATACAGTAGTAATTCCACTGTTTGATTCCATTCACAGTAAGGTAGTAGGTATGTGGTTGCCCCCTGTATGTAGGATCCCCCATATCCCCTTCTAAGACTGCTCCATATAATAATAATGGCCCTGCTGTGCACCCATAGTAATAATGCCCCTGCTGTGTCCCTATAGTATTAATGCTCCCTGCTGTGTACAGCCCCCATAGTAATAATGCCCCCTGCTGTGTACAGCCTCCATAGTAATTATGCAGCCTCTTGTGACCACTGCCATTGTAATAATGTTGCTTGCTGTGCACAGCCCCTGTAGTAATAATGCCCCCTGCTGTGACCCCCCATAGTAATAATACCCCATTTGTGTACAGCCCCCTCAGAAATAATGCCCCGTTGTGACCACATCCAATAGTAGTAATGCCCCCTGCTGTATACAGACCCCCATAGTAATCAATGCCCCCTGCTGTATACAGACCCTCATAGTAGTTAATGTCCTTTGCTGTATACTCCCCCCACAGTATTAAGTCCCCCTGTTGTTCCCCACCCCCCAATAATATTCAGTATAATCATTGGGCATTTGATTATTGGTGGCTGAAGAAGTTGGCTGCAGCCCTAGGCCTAGGGAGTCTGGGAAAACATGCATACAGCCTATGACTTTCTCAGCCACTGGTATTCAAATGCCGAACGATCTGACTCCAGCATTCTCCAATCCCACTTATCTCTAGACCCCACCTGATCGGCTGTTCTGTACAATCATGATGCAGAAAGTAAAGAGTATATGGATGCAGAAGCCTTGGCGTAGCGGCATTGCATTACTGCAGCACTGCAATTGAAACAAAAGTTATCAATGACTTATACGAGGGTAGGCATCAATGGGAATTCCCTGAAAAAACAATTTACGTTCTGAAACAGAGAAAGCAAAAGGTTAAAGTGTAGCTCTAGTTTTATATCCATCGGATGAAAAAAACTTGAAAATTTGATCCCTTTGCAATATATTCTATTTTGATATTTCATCCTGAGTTTTCTATGTGATAGCAATCATCTTAAAAGAGAGATCTGATGAAGAAAGAACCGTGCTCTCAAAACGCGTCATCTGCTTTAATAATGCAAATAAAGGATTATCAGGACATCAACTTCTTCTACTCGCTTTGTGCACAAATGATCTTATAGGAGTCATCCTCTGATTAAAACGTATCCCCTATTCACAAGATAGGAGATACCTAGCTGATTGGCCAGAGTTGACCGCTGGTTCCCCCACTAACAACATGAAGTGAGTTCAGTGTTAAAGGGGAAGAGCTGCGTCCTACTCCTGGACACGCCGGCTGTCTTCTGAGCTCCCCATCACGACCCGACTGACGGATGCCCCGCTCAGCCAGTCAGTGACAGGGGCGGGACAGTCGGTGATTGGTTAAGTAGGCTAAATCCCACCTGTCAGTGACGTCAAACCCAGGTCGTGATGTACTTGGAACCCGGGAGAAGATAACAGCAGGTGGGGTCCACAGGAGCTCCATGATGAGGTGTACCAGGAGCGGTAAACATATTAGCTTTTTTATTTCCCCCCAACCCCTTGCTTGTAATGAATTTTTGCCCCCCCCCCCCCCCCCCCCCCCCCACACCGGACTTCTCTTTTAAGACATTTTTGGATGTCTGATAGGGAGTAAATTGATCAGTGGCTGAGCAATCTATTTAGAGTCCATTTGAACACATCATAGGTTGGGATCACAATGGTGGATAAACTTTAATCTTTAGATAACCATTATAAACCATAGGAAACCAAAATGATTGATTCAGTGTCCATCTGTCTATCTAACTGTCTATCTAGTTTGTAGTTCTAGTTTTCTTTTATATACTGAAGTGACCTTTAGGTCCCTTGTAGGCACCAGAGACTGGGACTGACTGCTTCCACTATCTGGATGATATCCATATCTTATATATGCTATAATACACAGGTTGTTGCCTGAAATGAAAAAAAAAATATATATATAATTTTTTCCTACAAAACTTGCTTTAAGGAGCTGTGAAGGGGTCTGGACCTCATAAGCTTACTATAAGCCCTGCCCCCGAGGAGCAATCATTTTCATACTAAAGTAGTAAATGCACCTGGTAAATTTCAGTGATCCACCATTTTATATATTGCTAGCCCCTGGAATACCATATTATCAGAACTATGTTATAAAGTTATAATAGAGATTCATTCTGTAACATTCTAGAGATGGATAATGTCAGCTGTGCACCGTAAGTTCTTCTTAAGGTCGAGAATAAACTGATTCCTATTGGGAGGATTCTAACGGAGTATGTGCGCACGTCCTGACCATTCGTTGATAGGGTCTTTAGTATGATTTGTTATTCTTCCCATATGATGTCATACAAGTAGGAGGAGTCTGTATAGAGTAGAATCGGGCAGATATACAATGATCTATTCAAAATCAAAACAGACATTGGGCAATTATTTTAAAAAATATATATATATATGATCAAGAGGGAAATGGGAAAAAATACCAGAGCACTTTGTTAGACTCCACATTGTTAAAAGGGTTTCTATGACAGCCTCACAAAAGCCCTAAAAACACATAGTAAGTTCTGTCTGACTTCCATTTACAGAACATAACAGGCACTGATGAAAGGAAAGACGGGAAATATCTGCCGCTCGCTTTTGCCACTAATAAGCGGTTGTTGATTCAGCATATATTAGGCCACTTCTCGGGTTTCTTCCTATACAAATCAAATAGTCAGATGCTTATTTAAAGGAAATTCCACCTTGCAATGTGCTTATAGAAAATGCTGAGACTCCAACTCTGCATCTCATAAAACTTAACAGGAAATTAAATGAACTGTGAAGTGGTTAATATTTTCTTGTAAAAGTATATATGTATTGGTGCAACCTGCGTATATATAGGATGAATGGCCTTAAAGGGGATTTGTACGTTACCTCTGCCACCACATTTATGATATAACTTGTAGTTGTCCAACAGCTTGAGAGCCAAAGGTTGGAGGCCAGTGACTTAGAGAATAGCAGAAGGATAACAGTCATGGCTAAGTTTACTCTGCAATCTGGGAACACTGGAGCTGCATTCACAATTCTACTGGCTTCAAAGCTGAAATCTCTTGCCATACAAGTAATCAGAGTATCGGAAAAGGGGAAGGAAGTAGTATGGAAGGAAACTAAAGTAAACACAGGGAGAACAGATAGGAACGCAAGACCCTAGTGCTGCACTAAGGCTGCATTCACACGTCCCGTAAAATTGTCCGCGATCACGGACAATTTTAAGAACCATTCAAATGAATGCGGCATGGCTTTCTCATCTCTAATCTCGATGCATTAAATTTTTTTAAAAATTGTCTTTGACCCCTATCAAAGACTTTGTATTTGATCAAAACCAACTATGGACAGGTCAGTGCTCGGCAATATTCAGAAGCCCAATAGAGAATAAATGAAGTGCTATACTCTATCCATGGGTGGTGGTGGGTTTTGGGATTGGTGGTTGTCCCAACAATTGCTCCTCACTGATTGGCTTGTTATTCCATATCCTGTAGATGGGCGATGACTGTTGGTGTTGGGAACCCACCCTTGGGGGGTCCATCACATATTCTGTAAATATGGACCATGTGCTGCGGAATGGATTCGGAAACTCCTGGCATCATCATTCATAATAATGCTGTGAGCTCCGCACAGCTGTGTCAGTACATTAGCGCAAAACTGTTTTAGAGCTTGATGTTGGGTGTTCCAAATTCCGGTCCGTAGCACATCATCTGTGCATGGGCCGTAATTGAGGAACATGTCAATGCTTGTTAAGGTTTTTGCTTCTTTTGATGCCCAGAATGCATTAAACCGACAGAACACTAGACTGTACCATCTAGGTCCCCAGTCAATAGGACCTTTTATGGCACCATATGGATCTGGATACAGGGCACCATAGCTTCCAGTATTAGGGGTAGCCATGATGCAGACCCTTTGAGTATACTAGTAGGTACTGCTTCTTACAGGCCCACATCAGTGTAATCCTCTACATTTTTGGTATGGAGGTAAATCCATATATTTGTGACAACTGTAACACTTATAAAAAATAATAAAAATGCAAAAATTCCCAAGAACAATGCCTGCCTGCAATTTTTTTCAATCCTTGCAAGTGATTGAAAGTGATCTGGTTCATCTACATAGAAATCTAAGCAGACGGAAGAATGTAAGCACTTTATTATCATTACAACCCTGCACCATTGGCGGCCGTGCGCGTAATGCAGCTAAACAAAGTTATTTTTGGACCTGTGCGACAACGATTTGCATGTTTTTTTACAGTAATCTTGGCTTGTTGGGTAACACACTGTTACAAACAAGTGATACTCTAGGTGTTCTGGCACTGTATAAAATTTCTTTATTATGAGAACAAGTTTTTGGAGATGTATGACTTGGCTCTCTCCGTAAGTAGAGCTTCTTTATTATGGGAGTAAGTAGAGCTTCTTTATTATGTTCCTTCACCCCCTTTCCTGCAGCCAATTTGTCATCTTGGCTCGAACTATTCTTTAAGCACTATCTATCTATCTGTCTATCTATCTATCTATCTATCTATCTATCTATCTATCTATCTATCTCCTATCTATCTATCTATCTATCTATCTATCTATCTCCTATCTATCTATCTATCTCCTATCCATCTATCTATCTATCTATCTATCTATCTCCTATCTATCTATCTATCTATCTATCTATCTCCTATCTATCTAACTATCTATCTATCTATCTATCTACCTATCTATCTCATATCTATCTATCTATCTATCTATCTATCTATCTATCTATCTCCTATCTATCTATCTATCTATCTATCTATCTATCTATCTATCTATCTATCATTGCAGCCATTCTCCCCACTCTACCCACTGCTGTAATTTTTTTTGTAGAAAATATGTTCCCTATAAAATTCCAATAAGAAACAGTACTTTTGAGGTGCACTCAGCTTGTTCTCTTATCCTTATGTTGATCTTTAGTGGATATTTTAGAATTGGGTTCTAAGGTTTCAAATGAAACACCTTGTAAAAATCTGCAGCATTGCAATCTGTAAGTCTTTCCTAACCGTCTTAGTGCTGCTGGATTTGTAGCCTGCATGGTTGGCCAGCCGTAAAAGTGTTTTCCAATGTTTTATGTGAATAGCTAAAAACATAGAATTCACATACAGGTGTATGACAAGTATATTTTCACATTTGGTGTGTTGGAGCATTGTAAGTATGTGGAGAGGAATACTTCGGGCTTCCAGGCCAAAAGATAATTTCCACATCACTTGTAGAAAACGTTGGGATTCTTCTTAACCTGCCAAAATACTGATGTTACCTTACTCCAGCTCTGCTGCCGTGTTTCTGTGTTCTGCCTGCAGAAGCATTGGGTTATCAATAAAACTATTTCTTGTTAGACCTATTTATTTATTCTGTTTATTCCATTGTATTCCTGTACATCATTGTAGCTGCCACCTATGGAACACACTCTGAAGAGTCCAAAGTTTCTTTTTAAAGGGGTATTCTGGAAAAAGTTGTGGGAGGTCCAACCTCTGAACTTCCCCGGCAATCTCCATACAGGACTCCACCGGCTCTGTTATGGATAGAGCCCTGGGTCGGCACGCGACCTACGTCTCTATTCATTTCTATGGAGTGGCGGAAAGAGCCAAGTACGCTGGAGGAGTGCTGTACTTGGCTCTTTCCGTTTGGGTCTCCATGGATATGGAGATGCAATGAGACGATATGGGATTGGATCCAATGGGAGTCAAGTTCATTACCATCTAATTGTGTCTCCGTATCCATAGAGACCCAAACTTCTGCATTAGAGGTGGATCTCGCTGCTGATCTAAAAGCGCCCCATTGTGACTGGTTCACTGTAACAGCCCAATTGTAATAAAGTTGCGCGACAGCAAGTTCTAGAGAAGTTGCATAAAATTTTTTTGTCATGTGACTTGGATGAGACCTGCTGTTGTATTGTATGACTAAGGTCATTGTGTATCTCCAGCTTATTCAGGCTCCACTGAGTATTCTTGGTAGAAGAATTGCAAATAGGTCTCTGACACCACCTTAGTATACAATCACAGCTATCATTTAGTTACATTGAAACGTCCTGTACGTGTCAACATACCCTTATGGAGATAACTTTCCCATGGGTCAATAATTGCCTCTTTATAAATTCTTAGAACATGACGGGTGATTTACTAAGTCAAGTTAGAAACCCCCTCTTCTTCCTGAAGGAGAAGTTACCCATCTGTAGTCACCTGTTTCAGGGTTGTTCCCTCCATTAATGTTTAACTGGCCCTTCACCTTCATAATACAATACAATACAATAATACACAGGACAATTATCGCACGGAAAATCTTTAAATTGTTTGAATTTAAACGATAGAAAATTTAAACGATAGAAAAATCACTGATCATCAATTCAGATCTGATTCTAAAATCATGGTTATACGTTCGCTAATTGTTCGCTGTAATTCCACATTCGTTCGCTGTAGCTCTGCATTGTTCACTAATCATACAGTGTAATTCCAAATTGTTCCTTCTTTTGCTGGGATCAGATGGAGTAAACAATCGCAGTAACGATCGTTGTAACGATCATAACTAACGACTATCGTTCTGTGGATTATGGTGAAAGATCTCAGGTTAACGGTAAACCATCTCTTTTGCGATCGTCTATCGGTAATTGCTAATCGTTAAAAATCGATTAGTCTAATAGGACCTTTACTGGCCATTCCGGCTCCACTGAGGATTCTAGGTAGAATGAAATGCAAAGCGGCTCTCTGACACCACCTTAGGCTACATCCAAATGTATGATGTGTTCAATCATTTAGTTACATTAAAATGTCCTGTACATATGAACGTTAGAGATGAGCGAACCGGTTTGGCTGCTATGAGATCCGGTTTGGATTTTTCCAAAATTCCGAGTCTGGTCGGATTCGGATTTTTGGAAGCCCGCTCAGAATTTTTTTTTTCTTGCTTTCTAAAATGGCAGCCGCCATTTTAGAAAGCGGGAAGTGTTCTGGGTGGGAAAAGCGCTTTCCCATGATGCCCAGAACACATCCAATCAGCAGGGATGTTGCACTAGCCCACCCCCTGTGTGACGTCTGTATTGCTTTAAGAGGAGCAGTCACATGACAGCACGTTGCAGTCTGCACAGAGAGAGGAAGGAGACTGTTAGCAGTGCACAGAGCTCATCAGTGACAAAATGCTGCTGCTGCACTGAGAAGATATTGTACAAAAGCAAAGACAAAAAAATTATTAAGAAAGCGGAGAGGAGAGACATATAGTGATTGAGAGAGAAAAATAGAGAGGGCGAAAGATAGATAGGTAGATAGATTAGGCATAGGAGAGCAAAGAGTGCACAGAACTAAAACCTGCTATACAGATATCCTAGTACTATGACATAGGTGTTTTCCTGAGGCACAAAGATATACCTCGTGTATGTGTGTAGAATAAAACTCTAAAAAAAAGTGCTATACAGATATACAAGTACTATAGTTGTACCCTTGCGAGAGTGTAGTGGAGAGACTGCTCCTTCACTGCATTTGTGACCTTTTTCCTGCATAGACCCTGTAATGGTGAATTTCCTGCATAGACCCTGTAATGGTGAGTTTCCTGCATAGACCCTGTAATGGTGAGTTTCCTGCATAGACCCTGTAATGGTGAGTTTCCTGCATAGACCCTGTAATGGTGAGTTTCCTGCATAGACCCTGTAATAGTGAATTTCCTGCATAGACCCTGTAATGGTGAATATTGAAGTCTAAAAAAAAAAATTGACTTTGAGATATTGAAAAGATAACGATGTTACTGACATGTAGAGCCCTAAATTCAACCAAATACACTACCCCCGTATTATATAGATGCTTTAAACTATGAAATCCGAAGAAATCCGAAATTCGGTCGAACCGAATCTTTCAAAAAAATCCGGAAGTCCGGTCGGACCGAACTTTTAAAAAGTTCGCTCATCTCTAACGAACGTACCCTTATGGAGGTAGCTTTCCCTATGGGTCAATAATTGCCTCTTTATAAATCCTTAGAACATGACGGGGGAATTACTAAGTCAAGTTAGAAACCCCCCCCTTCCCCAAGAAGGAGAAGTTACCCATCTGTAGTCACCTGTTTCAGGGTTGTTCCCTCCATTAATGTTTAACTGGCCCTTTACCTTCATAATACAATACAATACACAATAACAATACAATAATACAAAAATGAACAATGCTTATTCCAGATGGACTCGTGTACTTATGAATTAACAATCTCGTAAAAAAAATTGAAGATTCAATTATTGAAGATGGCATTATTTGTGTTTCTCAGCTTGTAAAATAGACACCTGCTGTGTCAGGTCCCACAGCATAGTGTTTTGTATCACTGCATTGTTATATAGACGACATTACTTGGGGGGGTGTATAAATTATGTAGGCCTGCAGTTAGTTTTAGTTGATGGGTGTACATATTGTAGTCTGTGTACGTTTATTGGTAGATTTTCCATTCGGCCTATTGCGGTGTGGGCCAGGAGCGATGGTGGTACTTCTAAGTATCATCTCCAAGAATAACGTACATCAAGAATAGGAATCTGTGAATGAGTTAGGGAACGTTTCCAGCTGTGACGGCTCATTTACATTGGGGGATTCTCATGAAGATGGATCATTATCTCTTAGATTTAAACCGCTCTGTGTGAATGGGCCTTTACTCACAGCAGGCAGCAGCATCTTCTTCCAACGTCTTATCCGGAATGACAAGATGAACAATGGAGATGCTTCAAGCTGCCCATTAACGTCCGTTTGTCACAGGGGCTGTGACGGTATTCCAACACCAACCATTCTGCACCCTCTTCTTCATAAACATATATCTTCATAGTCCTATTAGATAAATTGCATGGGAAAGCTTTAAAATGCATCGATTGAGCCCGGAGCAGCTGCCTCGTCTTTCTTTTGGGCCTGCCATTATCTCTAGCAGCATTCTTGCATGTCTTAACCGTACAACCACCACACAAAAGACCAAAAAGAGAAAAAAAGAGAGACTTTGGGCTATGATTTTTTTTTTCTCAGTCCTACTCTTGTTTCAGCTCATGGGTTTCTTTAGAAGCAGATGGCCGTGTTGAGAAGAGAAGCAGATGACGGCGGTCTTCTTGTAATCAGATCTCTATAATGTTCCCCAGATCCCTCGCCTAGCTCTGGTCAGTCATCGGCTTTGCTTGCACAATTACTGGTTCATCATCAACAAGTCAAACCTTGGAGTTTTGCCAGAATAATTATCTGCTAGGGGGCAGAGGTGAGAAGGACGGAGGGGGGCATGGGTTGGGGTGGGGGTATTGGCTATGTCCGTGATGTCACCGACTATATTTAATTTAACACGACCGCAAGTAAATAAATGAAGGATTAGCGGAATGTGGTTGGAGAAATCAGGCCCGGAGAACAGTAAACATTAACATATCCCCCAATACACAGACTTAACATGTTAAGCTCAATCCGACCTTGGTTCCTTATTACACATCTCGGTATAATGGTTTTATTCTATACAAAAGAGGCACAGCTGTATGTCTTGACTGCTCAGCAATGGCCGCAGCCTTCCCTTGCTTTGAAGGTTCGGGTTACTTTTCTCTAAGGATTAAGCAACTTATTTAGCCCGGTCTTAACCAGTCTTCCTCATTATTCATAGGATGCTAGTGTACTTCACACTAATTTGGAAGGAGGGAAAGATTAGGGGGAGAATACAATGAGACATTTACAGAGGGGGGGAAGAATACGGCACACGTGTCATTTTATACAAATGTGCCCTAAGAAAATCACATTGATGTGTAGTGAGCTCCGGCTGCTATAAAGAGATATCAAGCGACTGATCTGAGACTATAAAATGTTATATATATTTAGTTTATATGGAAAAGCTGTTCTGACCATTATTAGGTGCCATTATTAGGTTACTTGAAGTAGTAAAATATATTAAGACATTAAAGTAGTATTCCTTTAGTTGAGCCTTATATATGTGATAAGCACTGGATTACTGCAGGCCCTAACTCTAGGGGACTTAAAGGAGTAGTTAAAGGATAAGTCTGGCGAAAATTTTTATTAAAGTATTGTATTGCCCCCAAAAAGTTATACAAGTCACCAATTTACACTTATTATGGGAAATGCATATAAAGTGCTTTTTTTCCCTGCACTTACTACTGCATCAAGAACTCACTTCCTGGATAACATGGTGATGTCACTTCCTGGATAACATGGTGATGTCACTTCCTGGATAACATGGTGATGTCACGATCTGACTCCCAGAGCTGTGCGGGCTGTGGCTGCTGGAGAGGATGATGGCAGAGGGATGCTCAGTGTCCCTCCAGTGCCCTGTGTCCCTCAGTGTCCCCCTGCCATCATCCTCTCCAGCAGCCATAGCCCGCACAGCTCTGGAAGTCGGGTCGTGGCGTCACCATTTTATCCAGGAAGTGACATCACCATGTTATCCAGGAAGTAACATCACCATGTTATCTAGGAAGTGAAGCCTTGATGAAGTAGTAAGTGCAGGGAAAAAAAGCACTTTATAAGCATTTCCCATAATAAGTGTATATTGGTGATTTGTATAACTTTTTGGGTGCAATACAATACTTTAATAAAAATTTTCACCAGACTTCTCCTTTAACAAAAAAAAAAAAAAAAAAATTAAATCAACTAGTCCCAGCAAGTGCCAGACATTTGTAATTGACTTCTATTAAAAAAAAATCTTCCTGTACTTATCAGTTGCTGTATGCCCTGAATGAAGTGGTGTATTCTTTCCTCTCTGGAACACAGGCAAAAAAGACAAATTTGGTCAGCTCTCCTAAAACACCATTCACACCAGGCAGGAGCATGTTGTTATGCCTGAAATTACAAAAACACTAAAAAGTCTTTCCAACCACTAATAGAAAGATACCGACCCAATACAGAGATGAAAATCTCTTAAAACATTTCCATACAAATAATGAGGCTCTTGGTATATCAGTATATCATTTGCAAATAGTGTAAACCACCAAACCACGATAAGAAGGCCTCATGCCGGGATGGACCTTACAATGTACTTTGGCCTCTGTATGGCATTCAGGATCCAACTAATTTTAGCAATTTTCATATCTGTATTGGGTCTGTATCTTGCCATCTGTTGCATTTTTTTGTGTTTTTGTGTATTCTTTTAAGTCTGACACAGTTCTCTCAGCTGCCACCTCTGTCCATGTCAGGAACTGTCCAGAGCAGTAGCAAATCCCCATAAAAAGCCTCTCCTGCTCTTGAGACTGGAGAGAATACATCACTTCCTGCAGGACATAAAGCAGCTGATAAGTATTGGAAGACTTGAGATTTTTTTTTTTAAGAAGTAAATGACAGATCTCTGGTCTTTTCTGGCACCAGTTGATTTGAAAGGACAAAAAAAATTAGATAAATAGCAAAGAGCTATAGTCAGCTATCGTCATTAGTCCAATAGGATAGCAATGGAGTGACAGAAACAGTGGTTCAAACTGCTTCACAATGTGGTCTTATATAAAGTAGGAATAGACTATGGCTACATGTAGACCTTCTATTACTCTAATATGACAATAGAGGAACATAACAATTGTTTGCTAAGGTTTTAATTTATAGGGAGATAAAAAGTCCCATGACATAAAGCCTAGGTGTAGTCGTAGCCTTTTAGCTGAATTATAGATGACGTTACGTAACTGCACCTTAGTAGACGTTGAGAACATGAGGAAAGCAAACAAGTCCTTGTCTCATAAATCAACTGCATCCTGCTCGGCTGTCCTGTTACAGCAATGGCGAGAGGGGGAAATCCTGAGGGGGTTTGATCACAATGCCTCGTCCCTCATAGCTGTTTGCTACAGAGAAATAAACCGCTCATTGTCATTCATAAAAATAAAGCTTTGTTGATTCAGATGACAGAAAGTTCAGTCAGACCTATTATAAGTCATGAAAGGAAATATTAATTCATCAAAGTATGGGGAAAAATGTAAGGGAGCATTACAGCTCAGCCTCATTGAGGGGATAGGGACTAAGCTGCAATACCAGGGACAGCCACTATGAGAAGCCTGGAGCTGTGTCTGATAAACAACACAAAGATATGGAGCACAGAAGTGGTGAGTGATGAGGCTGTAGTCCCTCTAATTAGCTGAAGAATCAGAACCAGACATGAATATTTCTGACCTGGAAAACCCCACAATAGTCCAGACATTTTGATTTCTTAAAGGGAACCTGGCAAAGTGCTGACAATGTTACATATACACATATTACCTTTCAATTAGGTTTCAGGGACTACAGTGAAGTGCCAAAGGGGTGTGGCCCAGGCAATTCAGAGTCCATGTCACTTTAGCATTTCACTGCAGTCAGTAATTTTTTCTAGCACATTCCATAAAGTTAAATGAAAGGTAATATGTGTATGTGTAACATTGTCAGCACTTTGCCAGGTTCACTTTAAGAAATTAAAAAGTCAGGACTATTGTGTGGTTTTCCAGGCCAGAAATATTGATGTCTGTTTCTAAGGAGGGGGTCTGCCCCTTCAGCTAATTAGAGGGACTACAGCCTCATCACCCACCCACCCCACCCCCACCACAGGGGGAATTAAGGTGCTCATACACCTTAGGGAAAAGTCTGCTGAAACCACCTCCTTTACTGGATTCAGCCAACTGTCTAAGGTATATAAGAACCTTCTGGCTCTTTACTAACAAATTAGGAGAGAAGGGTTGAATATGTAGGATTTTCACCATCTGACCCTACTGTTCTATGAAGGATAAGCCGCCACCAGAGGTTGTTGCTAACTCCTACTCTCCCCATGGACCATGCCAAATATTTATGTGTATTGGAAGGATGGAAAAGATAACTTTTGGCCAAGTTTGAGATGGGTGTTGAAAGCATATGGCCACTTTTAAGGGTTGGGCTGGGGTTACACCCGCCACTGGTCCCTTCAATCACATGATCAATGAGAGTTTGGAAGTCACAATATCTTACACTTTTTTTGTACACATACTGAAAATTCTAATAAAATATTGCCGATATGGTGGAAATAGTTACAATGGATTTAACGTCGATAGCATAAAGCGGCCAATACACACAACTGCATTAAACGGTTAAGGGGCTAGGGGAGCACTATATGGTGGTATAATATGTCATGTATATAGAAGTATAGATTGGGCTTGGCACTATATGGTAATTTTAGGTGGACGGTATATGCAGTATTGTATGGACACTGTATGGAGGTATTATTTAAGCATTGTATTGGGGCCCTGGTGTTATATGGGTACAGTATGACAGTATTATTTTGCACTGTATGACTATATCTGGGTAAGCATTACAGATGTATTTATATTATATACGTGTCATAAATCAAGCTTCAGGATTTTAGCTTCCGTATAGGAAATGGGGCAATATTCCATCATATGGTGATGATCATTTTTCAGCGAGCTGTCTGTTACTGTAGTATATATTACCTGTGCTGCTGTGAAGATTTACCCTTTTTATTGCTGTTTAAATACTAGTTACCATATTTTCAATCTCGCCTTTGTTTATATCGCTATAAAATCTGCATGCCATGCAAAGGCTCCAGGCCCCGCGTACACTAGCACCTCACTTGTCTCCATTTCTCCTGACCTTGGCTTTGAAGTCTCACAGAGCCATGAGTGTTTCGTCCATCGGGTTTCATAGCACCTCGATGAATGAAGCCTGTGAAGAGAGGTCGGGCCTCCACAAGGCATTCCTCTGAGCCCATTCATTTCCTTGCTGGAGTTTATGCTGGAGATTCGGCTACCTTAAAGGGATGAGATACTGAGCGAGAAAATTATTGAAGGACAAGATTTTTTTTCCCTTTAAAAAAACAAACTTTTTTTGTGTTATAGAAAATACAAAAAAAAAAAAAAAAAAAAACACGATTGGTATGGCTGTATCCATAAAGACTTAAAGGGGTACTCCAGCGGGGGGGCTATTTTGAGGTCTGCCCAGGGAGGAGGTGGCTGAGAGAAAAGACGTCCACTCACCTCCACGGATCCAGCGGCGGGTCCCCTATTGTGGCGCTCCGGTCCCCGGTTCCCGGCCACTTCCTGGTGTCTGATGCGGGCTCGAGACGTGACGACTCAGGGCTGCTCAGCCAGTTAGTGACGGAGGCGGGATCCGTTTCAAGTCCACTCAAATCCCGCCTCTGTCACTGACTGGCTGAGCGGACTTGAGACGTCACGTCAGACACCAGGAAGCGGCCGGGAACCGGAGCCCTGCAATATGGGACCCGCCACTGGAACCAGGGAGGTGAATGGACGTCTTTTCTCCCAGCCACCTCCTCACTGCCATTGTAAACACTATTTAAAAAAAAAAAAAACCTTAAAGAACAATGGTAGAATTGCTGTTATAACTATTGAAGGACAACATTTTTTCCTTAAAAAAAATCCTTCTTATGATCTAAAATGCCATCATTGCTGCTATTTTTTCAAATCCTTAAAAATTTAGAAATATTAAGTAATCAAAATCTCACCAGGCCCCAAACTTTACCAAAATAGAAATTGTTATGGGTCATGGAATAAGGTGACAAATAAAGTTTTTTTTTAAATAGCAAAAGTAGCAAAGGTTATGAGAGATAGCTAGCAGATTACTGGGGGTCTGATTGCTAGGAATCAATAGTGATCCAGAGAAACAGGAACATTATACCTGGAATGAATGATGTGTAGCACATGTGCATGTTCTGTGAAAAGCCTCGACTGTGTATGTGCAAGTTAAATCTGTCTGCCTCCTCCCAAAGGTCCACACTGTGCCTGACAGGTAAAACCAAGATTTTCCTCTCATCTCTGGACAGCCGTAACATTTGTATTAACTGTTCGCTGTGTAGACACTTGTGTTCACAGTGCTGCCTCCTGAATGTAGTCCCCCTTCTCCCCTTCCTGTAGTCATTGTATTTATCAGCAGTTCATTGCTTAGACCAAGGCTTGTTTTGTGATGTCATTCCTTGCTTGCTGTGCTGCTGCTGTTTTTTTTTCCTTTCTGCTCACAAAGCAGTCATCATACCAGCACAATGCCATCATGATAAGTCCAGTGTAGTTTCTCTAGTTCTATACGGTGGCATAATAGAGAGGCAGGGGCGTAGCTAGGGGTTCAGCCTAGGGGGGGCGAGTGAGGCTGAGTGGGCCCCCAACCAACGTTACCCATAGGGAACCCCAGCAGGTGACAAGGATTTTTTTGAATAATAAAGGGAATATTCTTCTACATTTCTTATAGTGAATAAGGATACAGAGCCGTGTAAGAGGCTTCTACATCTGGAATATAGAACCACAAAAAAAGTAAAAGGGCTTAACATTAGAAAAATATAGCTGCCTTCTTCCACAGACAGCACCACTCTTGTCCTCAGTTTGATTCTCCTGGTGGCTGCAACCTGTGGGTGACAACCATCAGCCCTGAAGTTCCAGCAATACATCTGTCTACAGCGTCAGTTATCGGAGGATTGTACTACTGTACTACAACTCCCAGCATACCCTGAGGGCTGCAGACTGTCAACCTGGAGCCCCCCTTCCTCGACCAAGTGCATGCTACTGGTATATATATATGGTATTACCAATAATACCAGTATACAAGGGGGAAATATCGCCACAACCACTACCATCACCACCATATTGTTACTGACTAAATCCTCTATACTAAATCCAATAAAACACAGTACCAGATTACAAGTAACAAATAACACCACTACTTACTGACTAATACCAGCACATACCGACTAATACCAGCACATACCGACTAATACCAGCACATACCGACTAATACCAGCACATACCGACTAATACCAGCACATACCGACTAATACCACCACATACCGACTAATACCAGCACATACTGACTAACACCACTGCTGCAACTGAATAATCCACTGTACACAGAGCAATATCACCTCTTCAAGTCATTTAGCAGTAGCCCCAGCTCTACACAGGCTCTACACACCATATACATTACAGTGCAGATATATTTAGTGACTCACAGGTGGCGTCTTCTCTGATCGGAGTTCTTCCCTTTTCATTTTCTCCTCCATCCGTCCTGGGCCGTTATGAGAACTTCTCCGAGCCACGAATCCACAGAATCTGCCAGACAGACATATTAGGCTCCACACTCTTGACACCATCTCCATCTCTCTACACACTGCACATCTGTAATGGCCCCTTTACACCCTTGTTTAGTGGGTAGCCCTGACTCTTATAGATGGCTCCCCCCTGTATTGCCCCCTTATAGATGCCCCCCCTGTATTACCCCCTTATAGATGGCTACCCCTGTATCCCCCCCCCTTATAGATGGCTCCCCTCCCCTGTATCCCCCCCTTATAGATGGCTTCCCTCCCCTGTATCCCCCCTTATAGATGACTCCTCCTGTATTCCCCCCTTATAGATGGCTCCCCCCCCCTGTATCCCCCCTTATAGATGGCTCCCCTCCCCTGTATCCCTCCCTTATAGATGGCTCCCCCCCTGTATCCCCCCTTATAGATAGCTTCCCTCCCCTGTATTCCCCCCTTGTAGATGGCTCCCCCCCTGTATCCCCCCTTATAGTTTGCGCCCTGCACAGCAGATTAAAAAAAACTAACACACAACTCACCTACCAGCGCTCCCCCGTCGCTGCTGTCCTCTCTTCTGCCCCCAGCTGATGCGTCCCTCCCTGGGGGATTCCCGGGCAGCGCACACATCCGGAAGCTGAGTGTGCGCCCAGGCCGGGACTTCCGGTACAGGAAGTCCCAGCGACGCGCACTAAGGTTCCTGATACGTGCGCTCCCTGGGAATCCCCCAGGGAGCGACGCATCAGACAGGGGCAAGATTGCCTCTTGCGGCCGCAAGCAAGACCGTGCTTGCGGTCGCAAGAGAGGCATAAAGGAGGGGGTGGGCTCGGCGGTTCGGGGGGCGTGTGCGGATGCGGAGCGCAGCCTCTTGTGGCTGGAGGCATAACGCTGCCTCCGGCCACAAGAATGATTGACACAGCCAGGAGCCAATGGCTCCTGATGCTGTGTCAATCACATCCTGGCCCAGTCGGAACTGTATGCGCTCATTAGGAGTGCGAGCGCATACAGTTCCGGCCACTACTGACGTGTTAATGCTGTCTGCAAAAGCAATAGCTTTTGCAGACAGCATTAACTGTCTAAGACCTCAGTGGGCCCCTGTCTGAGTGGGCCCGGGGGCGACCGCCCCCCTTGCCCCCCACCAAATTTCGCTACTGTAGAGAGGAGTATGTGCTGTGCTGTGACTGGTTAGATAAGTAAAGGAAAGCAAGTCCCTGTGTGTGTACTACTGGCAAACATCTCAGCTCTGGCCCTTCCCCTGAAAAACAGAGATGAAGAAATAGCTGTGTACCATGAAGGAGACCCTCAGGGGCTCAATACCAGCAGTGAGAGCAGTTAAATCACGTTGTAACTAAACTAAGGGTTAATCCCAGAAAACCACTTAGGTTTTAAAAATTCTTTTTAAATTACAGATACACTTTTAAAAGAATCTATGGATATAGTTTGTTGCTATTATTGATTAATACTTATTTTGTTTATAAGGTAAATGGTATAAAGTTATATTGCAAAAAAGCCAGGGTGTAAATGCTCCGAATTCGCAGAAGTGAGATCCGCTGTGGATCCGGTAGGTGTGAAGGCACCCTTAAAATAAAAATTTTTTATTAAAGTATTGTATTGCCTCCCAAAAGTTATACAAATCACCAATATACACTTATTACAGGAAATGCTTATAAAGTGCTTTTTCCCTGCACTTACTATTGCATCAAGGCTTCACTTCCTGGATAACATGGTGATGTCACTTCCTGGATAACATGGTGATGTCACGACCTGACTCCCAGAGCTGTGCGGGCTGTGGCTGCTGGAGAGGATGATGGCAGAGGGACACTGAGGGACACAGAGCACTGGAGGGACACTGAGCATCCCTCTGCCATCATCCTCTCCAGCAGCCATAACTTTTGGGGGGCAATACAATACTTTAATAAAAAATTTTGTCAGACTTCTCCTTTAAGGGGTATTCCCATTTCATCTAACATAGGTATACTTGCAGGTCTCATCAAGTTAAATATTTTTGCAAATATATTCATTTAGTAAACTTGCCTTCTTCTCAAGATATGCTTCTCTTTCCCTTCCATTGTTGGCAGCTTGTTGTCTAGGTTACCGATCACCACTCTGCTCTAAAAGCAGTGGTCTGACTGGCGTACATATAGTCAAAATGTAGATATATAGAGGGAGAGTTATCAAACATGGTGTAAAATGAAACTGGCTCAGTTGCCCCTAGCAACCAATCAGATTCCACCTTTCATTCCTCACAGACTCTTTGGAAAATGAAAGGTGGAATCTGATTGGTTGCTAGGGGCAACTGAGCCAGTTTCACTTTATGCCATGTTTGATAAATCTCCCCCATAGTGTATACCTACTGTATAATAAATATAAATATGTATACTACATCTATACTATATATACACCAGCAAGACCACTGCTTTTAGAGCAGAGGGATGGTCTGTAACTTAGACAACAAGCTGCCGACAAAGGGAGGAAAAGAGCAGCATATCAGGAGAAGGAGGCAAGTTTTCTAAATGAATGTAACTGCAAAAATATATGACATGACGAGTCCTACGAGAATAACTATTTTAGTTAAGATGGGGATATCCATTGAAGTATCAAGGTCTAAAATAGGCCAATCATTAAGGGGTAGAGATGAGCGAACCTCGATCATGCTCAAGTCCATCCGAACCCGAACTTTCGGCATTTGATTAGCGGTGGCTGCTGAACTTGGATAAAGCCCTAAGGCTATGTGGAAATCATGGATATAGTCATTGGCTGTATCCATGTTTTCCAGACAACCTTAGAGCTTTATCCAACTTCAGCCGCCCCAGCTAATCAAATACCAAACGTTCGGGTGCAGATGAACTCGAGCATGCTCGAGGTTTACTCATCTCTATTAAGGGGTTAACTAAGGGTTAAATAAAGTTCTATCATATTTGGGCAGCCAAAGCTATGTCTTTGGCTGTCCAGGCATGATGGACATTGTAGTTTTGTAACAGCTGGAGGGACAAAGGTTCGCCACTCGTCATAAGGGCATATAACCATGTCCTTAAAGTGAACCCGTCACTATAAAATCTAATCTATGTAATCTATAGACATCATGTTATAGACCAGGAAGAACTGAGCAGATTGATATATATTTCCATTGATTGGAAATCAGAGATTTTAATCAATAATCTTTGTGAGAAAAGATTCAGTATAACTTGTAATTTATTGACTAAAATCCCTGATTGTTCTGTGGTAATGAGTCCAGTGGGCGGTGTCACTCAATGGCCTGGACTCTTTAGCATGGAAACATCAGAGATTTCAATCAATAATTTGAAAGTTATACTAAATCTTTCCCCTTAAAGTTATATATAAATCTGCTCAGTTCTTTCTGCTCTATAACATGATGCGGATAGCTGAGGCAGCATTTTCATGGTGACAGGTTCCCTTTAAAGGGGAACTCCACATAAGGAAAATTTGTTTTCTATTAAAAGTACATTAAAAGTTATATAGATGTGTCTATACAATGTATTACTATACCTGTACGGTTCTGCCATACTGGTAGCTGATAGAAATCCAGGAAGTGAAGAAAAATGGCCTCTGTGCCAATTCACATTGTCTCCTGCTCCCACTGCTCTCCCACTTTAGGAGACAAATATTCCATGCCTCTGTCTCATTGGGTGTGTCTGCTGAGGACAGGCTGATGATGCAGACAGGGGGCAGGGCGCAATGTCACAGGAGGCTTGGATGAATCCCCTGAGTGATTCACCATCTCTGACCAGCCAGAAGCAGTTGCAGCAAGGAATGTGGGCTGTGATGAACAGCTGAGGGAAAGCATTGCATTCTGGAACCAGTACTGCATTCTGGGAACTGCTCAACCAGGAAGTACAGAAACACAATACAGAACAAAACCCCCCAAAACAAATGGAGTTTTGGTAGTTTCAAAGCTGGGATAGATAGGTAAGTAAGTAATGTGTTATGCTTTTGATTTCATTTTTTTAACCTCTACCTCTACCTCATTTTTTTAACCTCTACCTGGAGTTCTCCTTTAACTTTCAGCCAACACCTGTTAAAGACAGAATTAATTATTCACCCTGATCTTCCTGGTTGTTAAATGGAATAACAAGGCATGTAGTAATAGAGCTGGTATACAAAAGATAGCCCAGGTTCTGTCACAATAATGGTGGTGCCAGTGGTCAGACAGAAGACAGTGTTATTTGGAGCACTTGTCACAGAATCTGCTGTGTCTGAACATTTCCTAACCAGATACTTTTTAAGATGGAGGAGGGTGATATAAGAAGGAAACCAGAATGAAGAAATGTTATACAGATAGAAGAGACTCATCCTCACCCCCATGTGTAACAAGATGAAAGTGCGACATGAGTATCCTCGCTCACACTCATCATTATGATAGATTGGGAATTGATACCCTCACATTCTAATACCTAGGATCCTTCCCGGACTTTGATCTTCAGGAATGTCTCGATACTCAATCACAGGAGCGTTCTAGTCATTGTAACACAATCCAGTGCTTACTACTATTCCTTGTTATTTATTGTAAATCGCTCAGGCCAAGACTGTCATGTGCCCAGAATGAGGTCTGTGTGCCTCGGTGCCTCGGGCCTGAAGCTGCACACAGTGTCTTATTGACTTGTTTCAATTGTGAGTATTGCACAATTATTTGTTCTTCTCCTTACATTCATTTACATATACCATCTGCTTGGGTCATCGGAGTACATGGCTTTTCTTCACTGTGGAGTCAATAGAGCTTTTCATGTGGGACTGAAGAAGAAAAAAAAAAGGAGAAATCACTTGTACTTGGGCAGCAGTCTCAGCTGTAGATAGACATTGTCGCTATATTGGTATTATTCATAAAGTTATAGAATAATCTGCTTATCTCCTCCGGCTCTCTAACATGATGGTGGTAGACTGAACTGTGAAAAAAACATTTTTGGACATGCCCTAGGGACATGATAACACTTTGGATCAGTGGGGGTCTGAACACCATATTGTTAGAACGAGGAGCTGAGTACTGCTTCTCCTCGCTCTGTGTGTGAGACAGACCCATCGGCTTTCTAATAAGGTCCATAACCTGTCAGTGAGGGGTGCTTTCTGCTGCCACCTCTGTGGGGGAAACTGTCCATTGCGGGGGAGGTTTTCTATGGGGATTTGCTACAGCTCTGGACAGAGGTGTCAGCAGAGAGCACTGTGTCAGGAAAAATACACCACTTCCTGCAGGACATACAGCAGCTGATAAGTACTGGAAGATTTAAATAGAACACAAATCTGTATAACTTTCTGACACCTGAAGGAAGGATTACTTGTGCACAAGGGTTACAAAGTACTATATAAGCAGAAAGGAAAGAAATAGCAGTCAAATGATCACAGCAAAGAAGGGGTTACACTAAGCACTGAGCTGCTCCTGAGAAGCTAAAGTGAGGGGGAGGGTAAGATTGCACTGCAGCACTGTAGACAAACAAAAGTAGGTACACTGGTATTTACACAAGGGGCAGCTGCCTTGAGTTTTTGGACTGGATTTGCTTGCAAGTATCAACTCAAGTTTTTCAGGCTCTCTCTCCTGTGCAGCGCATATACTCTACTAAACCCCTCCTCCTGATCTAGTTAATAAAGACAGATTTTCCCTGGTAACAGGCAGTGGACAGCAGATTGCAAAGTAGTGAGGAACCTAGTGGCCAAGCCTTTAGAGCTGTTTTCTGGGGTAAAGAGTCATTTTTGGTAAATTAAGTGTTTACAAATGTTAAGGCATGGGAGAGAAATGACAGTGACCATTTAAGAGTAGCCTAAGGGGGTTGTTGAAATTAGACTGTTTTACCATATGTTTTGCCAATGTCATAAGACATCCCTTTGCATAATAATAATAATAATAATAAAAAATCCTTACCCCAGAAAAAGGAGTTTGGGAACACCTCACTTTGCACAAATGAATAAAAAGATTTTATTTTGTGTTATGGATGCACAGATGGATATATGAAAGGTACCAGCTAGTGATGAGCGAAAATGCTCGTCCGAGCTTGGTACTCGATCGAGTATTAGGGTACTCGATGGTACTCGTTACTCGCGATACTCAAGAAAATCTCATCATCCGTTTCCTGTAAGTTTCGGCGCTTTTTCTCAGCCAATAAACATGCAGGAGACTCTTTGGTACATCCTGCGATCACGTGGGACCATACATGTCGATAGCAGCAATTGTTGGCCAGATCAGATGACCCTGCCATATAAAAATCTCGTCCGCCGACGCTCGGCTCCCATGCATGCTGGAAGAGATTAGGAGCTGCTGCTGGTCAGGGAGAGCGTTAGGGAGGGAATTAGCGTTCCAGTAGGCAGGGAATACTAACGAAACAACCAAACAGCCCTTGTAAGAGCTTCAAATCGTTTTTATTAAATTGTATTACTACAGACTGCTGGCTGGGACTTGCAGTGCAGCTACCACGATTTCACCAGCACACTGTGGTGATCGGCTGCTGGCAGAAAGGGGACATTAGGTGTTGCATACAGACCCCTAAGAAGTGCTCAGTACTATTTTATTGGGACATCTACTGTATTTTCTGATTTCTGTATTTCTTACACAAGGCATATCTAAGTTCACTACTGCTTGTTCAGTGTAAATGGGGTGTCACAGAGTGTATATAGGTGCAGCCACCAACAGATTGTATCCCACAGCCCCCTAAAAACTAGTGGGCCCTCTACTATATTTTCAGATTTCTGTATTTCTTACGCAAGGCATATCTAAGTTCACTACTGCTTGCTCAGTGTAAAGGGGGTGTCACAGAGTGTGTATAGGTGCAGCCAGCCAGCTGTGTTATCTTATTTTTTTGTGTAGCCTAGGCCAGGGCCTCACCACCCCCGGTCGATCACCCTTGATGGTGAGTGACTGTCAGCACCTAGGTTCGTGTCCACTATAAATCCCAGGCCCTGGCCTAACTCCAGTTTTTTGGGATGCTCACTTGCTTCTTCACTCACTTTTAATGGTTCTCTATGTGCTCACTGCCATGCTGTGTCTGGCCTAATTTTTGGGAGGCTCACTGGCTACCGCTTCTACCTTGGTCACTCTGTCCTCACCGCCATGCTGTGTCAGGCTAAATTTTGGGGTGGTTCATATGCTCTGTTTTTAATGGTTCTTTGTGTCCTCACTGCCATGTTGTGCCAGGCAAAGTTTTTGGGTGGTTCATCATATGCTACCTCTGTTTTAATGGTTCCCTGTGTTCTCACTGCCATTCTGTGTCAGGCTGAGTTTTTGGGTGGTTCATCATGCTACCTCTGTTTTAACCAGGCGATTAGGCAGCCTCAGAGGCATCCATACATGCTGTCCCTGCTGTTTCCTGTCCATTTACGTGGTGTTTCCATCATTTTATGAGGTTGACAGGTTTTCACACAACCTTCCCTCTATCGAACTTGGGTCCCCTGCAAAAATGCTTGAGTTTCCCATTGGCTTCAATGGGGTTCGTAACTCGAAACGAGCACTCGAGTATCAGAAGATATTCGTCTCGAGTAATGAGCACCTGAGCATTTTAGTACTCGCTCATCACTAGTACCAGCATCTAACAGTGTCAGCAGTTTGAAACACGAATTACAGTTTACAAATTACCTTAAAGGGAATATGTCACTAGGTTTATGTCACCTTAAATGAAAGCAACATAAACTAGTGACAGAAATGCTTAACACATCAGCGTATTACTTACATCATTTTGTTCAGCCGTTCTCCTAATATGCAGGAGAATTAGATTTTTGCCACACCCCTCCCCCCGCCCTCCAGCTGCAGATTGACAGTTGTCTTCCTACACAGCATGGATAGATAACTGCTAATCAGCAGCTGGTGGGCGGAGTTTTCTACTTCTCATGAATATCCAGGACTACTGAGCTCATGCACATAATGGAGAGGACTACTTATTATCCATGTTATTCAGGAGGATATCTCAGAATCAGCTGCAGAGAACAATGTAAGTGATCCATCATTCTGTTCAGCTTCTCTGTCACTAGTTTATGCTACTTTTAGATAGAACAGTAGAAACCTACTGACACAGTCTCTTTAAAAAATGTTTTGAATCTGATGCAGACTCTGACTAAATGTGTGACTTACTCCATACATCGTATACATTAAATAGTGCTGGTTATAAATGTCCTATGATATATTACAGGTCAGCAGTGACCTTAGGGTGACCTATGTGATGCATTTTTTCCCTTCTTCCCAACAGCTGGATATGCACATGGTTTGGGCCTGGACTATGTGTACAGCGGGTGTTCATGTGGTTTTAAGCTGCAACCATTAATCAGAAGCCAAAAAAAAATGTCCATTGATTTCCATATGCGGTACAGGAGGGAGTCATTGCATCCTTGCTAAAAACAGCACAGTGCACTTAATCATTACCTCCAAGTTTGCCTCCAAAGACAATGGAATACTGATTTAGCTCAGCCTCACACACACATATTCGGATATTGTTCTGTCAACAAGGAGTATAGCTTCTGGGGGCACAGTGGTTGCAATAGAACCTAAGTCCTGGACCAAAATTTCCCTCTATCATTGATGGCAGCAGACACCTAATGGATTGCACCATGTATAGTTCCAGAAGTGGTACCCTATGAATAGTGCCAGTCAGAGTGCCACATGAATACTACCAACCACTACTAATATTTTCCCTTAAAAGACCCTGAGTGTTTTCTTGGTGTCCATTGGCACAACTATAATGTATGTGTAATAGTCACTTGCTTAGGATAAGGCTCATCTATTCTTTCTCATTCTCTGCATTTTAGGGGCTTAAACCAAAGCTGCGCTGTTTGCCAGTAATACACACACGGACTCTTCCTCCCTTAGTTGCTAGTCCAATCACAGCAAAGGAACTACCCCTGTCTGCTATGTCAATAGTGTTGATGAAAGCATACTAAACAGGCTGGCATTGTACTGGGGGAAGACCTATACCGTATAGTACCATAGATGGCAGATGTAGGGAGAAGGAGTTACTGACGCCCTGATTTGGCATGACGCTATATGAGCATATACGAAAAAAGCAGCAGCAATGGCAAGCAAAGTGTTACACTAAATAGAAGGAAGCCTCGATCTGCTATTTATGAACAGTGCAAATCCCCTGGAATATGGAGAAATCCTCAACTTGCACATGGGGCTTTGAAGTATGCTAAAAACTCATTGACTGGTGACATCACTGATGTTTATGCTGGGGGGGGGGGGGTCACATGCTTCTAGTCATACTGTGAACTCTGTATACACAACCCCCTTGTTGAGTCAAGCAGATTATGTCTTCACTATATATAGGTAACTGGGTCATACTACTAGACATTGTCTATTATACAAGCATATAGGCTGCCATTCTGCCTCTGTCATTTCCACTAAACGGAGCTTTTATACAGATCTTGTACAACTTCTCCCTAAGGCTGTGTTCACACACATTGCAGTTTCACTGTAGTACTGAAAATGTTGTGGGGGAGCCCATTATACTTTTTGGGACCTAAATTTCACCAACTAATAATGGACTCTAAAAAACAACATGTACAAATGCAACAATGGTTTCTTATTGCCATGGTTTCAGTGTGATTTAAACTCTTTTCCAACTTGATAAAGGAGACTTATTGGAAAGTGAGCATGGTTAAAGGGGTTATCCAGCGCTACAAAAACATGGCCACTTTTCCCCCTCTCTTGTCTCCAGATTGGGTGGGGTTTCAAACTCAGTTCCATTGAAGTAAATGGAGCTTAACTGCAAACCACACCTGAACTGAAGACAAGAGAGGGGGGAAGTGGCCATGTTTTTGTAGCGCTGGATAACCCCTTTAAAGGGGTACTCCAGCATGGGGGCACTTTTGCACTGGGACCAGGACGAGGGGACCGAGGGAAAAGACGTCCACTCACCTCCCCGATTCCAGCGGCGGGTCCCGCATCGCGGCGCTTCGGTGACTGACGCGGGCCCAAGACGTGACGTCTCAGGTCCGCTCAGCCACTCAGTGAAGGAGGCGGGATCCGTTTCAAGTCCGCAAAAGTGCCCCCACGCTGGAGTACCCCTTTAAATAGGTGAGGGTGACTGTAGAAACTAAATAACAGTGGAAGCTACTTAGGCCTTCATGGCTGCCATGGAAACCAATCAGCACTCCAATGATTGTTGGATGAGCCCATACAACCCCTGATAGGTTAGATATCTGTCAATTCCCTACCGATCCTGTCATGTGGAGGGTTAAAAGACAGACACAGCTGGCACCCGCCGCAAATAAAGCAGGCAAACATCTAGTATAAAAAGGCCACATACCATGTACAGCCATGGTCACTTTCAGTTGTGTTAGCCCATTTATATATACAGTGCAGGGCCCTAAGATGTTTCCAGGCTGGGCCTGCACTAAATATAGGAGGAATGAGCTATATCTTCTGTGTGGTTTCAGGCAATAGCGAGGACGAGTCTGTGGATCCCCAGAGACCATGACACAGAGCCCATTATAGGCCTGACCACTGAGGTGGTGGCACTTTAGGTGTATGTAGTAGCATATTAAAGGGATTGTTCATTCTTACATAAAGCATAAATATTGAATAGAGAATAAATTAAGGCAATTCATACAAACCCACCCTGATCTAGTTGCAGACACAGATGAGGGTTTGTTATAATGTATGAGTCTAGCCAGTCGTCTGTCCTGGATTCCCAGTTCGGAGCTCTTCTTTAGGTCATGACTTTTTTATCAGGCTGTGATGGATAACAATGTCTCTATTGACTGACAGAGTTGACAGATTAGAGATAAGAATTATTGGTATAATCACTATAGTATATTCACAAGTTGCATAACTTATTATATAATGATTTTACGTAAGAACATTTAAAGAAACAATATACATATAGAAAAGTATATAGTAAACCTTATGGATACACTGCAGAGTGTTTGTCATTTATAGGGCCTGGTGGTAGGGAGACATGGATTGTGTTCAACTAGTAAAGTAGAAATGTCAGCTGTATATTACTATCCAGCTTGAGGCTAGGTTCACACTATGTAAAAATAAAGGCTATTGTTTGATCAATGGCCGTTGTTTTTACATCGTGTGAACCTAGCCTAATGCCATTTTCTCACACAGTATTGTTGCTCAGTATTTTGGTCAGTATTTGCAATAAAAAACAAATTGCATTAAAACACATTGAGGGTAGAAACCTACTTGCCGAATCCGCAGTGAGTCCCCTCGCTGCGTATTTGCAGCGAGACTCGCTGCGGATCCTGTCCTTATACTTTCAATGGCAGACAATGGCAGAGTTTGTCCGCAGCCCGCCCCGTTAACCCCCTGGCCGCCGGAGCTGATACTTTACCTGATCCCCGCTCCGGCTTGCTTCGGCGGTTCCCGGTGTCTTCAGCAAGCCGGAGCGGGGACCAGGTGAAGTATATGCTCCAGCCAGCCGCCCGCCCGCAGCCCCTTTAACACCTCCCGTAGCCCCAGCCGCCCGATCACCCCCCTGCCGCCGATCGGGCGGCCGGGGCTGCAAGAGTTGTTAAAGTGGTCGCGGGCGGGCGGCTGGAGCATATACTTCACCTGGTCCCCGCTCCGGCTTGCTGAAGACACCGGGAACCGCCGAAGCAAGCCGGAGCCGGGATCAGGTAAAGTATCAGCTCCGGCGGCCGGGGGGTTAACGGGGCGGGCTGCGGACAAACTCGCAGCAGGGACGTACATCCCTGCTGTGTGTTTGTCTGCCATTTAAAGTATAGGGGCAGGATCCGCAGCGAGACTCGCTGCAAATACTCAGCGAGGGGACTCGCTGCGGATCCGGCAAGTGGGTTTCTACCCTAAAGGCTATGTTCACACACTATTGAAATTGACTGAATGGCCATTAAATGGCGGCCAATCACTTAATTTCCATAGTGTGAGTAGGTAAACATAGCCTTTCGGTGTTTTCAATCCACTCCTGGTTTTGTTTGCAAAATACTAAGGAAAATACTGAGCAAAAATATTAGTATAGTATTTTATTCAGTGAATCTCAGCTGGTTCCAGGCATAGGTGACATAGGTGACACAGCTCACTGTGCTACCTAAGCCCTGACTTCCGGTATTAAGAGCGCACGTTAGAGACGCTATGTACCGGAAGTCAGGGCCCAGGTGGCACTAGGAGCTGTGTGATGCGCGCGCTGCCGGGGATAGGACGGGACACCCCCGGCAGCCCCACATCAGCCAGAGGCAGCCGGGGACAGACCAGGAGCCGAGAGGATCGACGGGGGAACGGATAGCAGGTGAGTTGTGTTTTTTTTTTATTTACTGACTGCTGTGCAAGGGGGGGCATCTATAAAGAGGGGGACCATCTATAAAGAGGGAAAGAGGGGGACCATCTATAAAGGGAAAAAGAGGGGGACCATCTATAAAGGGAAAAAGAGGGGGACCATCTATAAAGGGAAAAAGAGGGGGACCATCTATAAAGGGGAAAAAAAGGGGGACCATCTATAAAGGGGAAAAGAGGGGGACCATCTATAGAGGGGGAAAGAAGGGGACCATCTATAGAGGGGGACCATCTATAAAGGGGGAAAGAGGGGGACCATCTATAGAGGGGGACCATCTATAAAGGGGGAAAGAGGGGGACCATCTATAAAGGGGGAAAGAGGGGGACCATCTATAGAGGGGGACCATCTATAAAGGGGGAAAGAAGGGGACCATCTATAGAGGGGGACCATCTATAAAGGGGGAAAGAGGGGGACCATCTATAGAGGGGGACCATCTATAAAGGGGGAAAGAGGGGGACCATCTATAGAGGGGGGCCATCTATAAAGGGGGAAAGAGGGGGACCATCTATAAAGGGGGAAAGAGGGGGACCATCTATAGAGGGGGGCCATCTATAAAGGGGGAAAGAGGGGGACCATCTATAAAGGGGGGAAGAGGGGGACCATCTATAAAGGGGGGAAAAGGGGGGCCATCTCCTATAGGATTAGCACCCTCCTCTCCTGACATCCTATGTGCTGCTGGGACCTCCCCTATAGATCAGCACCCTCCTCTCCTGACATTCTCTGTGCTGCTGAGACCTCCCCTATAAGATCAGCACCCTCCTCTCCTGACATCCTCTGTGCTGCTGTGACCTCCCCTATAAGACCAGCAGCCTCATCTCCTGACATCCTCTGTGATGCTGTGACCTCCCCTATAGATCAGAACCCTCCTCTCCTGACATCCTCTGTGCTGCTGGGACCTCCCCTATAAGACCAGCAGCCTCCTCTCCTGACATCCTCTGTGCTGCTGGGAACTCCCCTATAGATCAGCACCCTCCTCTCCTGACATCCTCTGTGCTGCTGTGACTCTGTGACCTCCCCTATAAGACCAGCAGCCTCCTCTACTGACACCCTCTGTGCTGCTGTGACCTCGCCTATAAGATCAGCACCCTCCTCTCCTGACATCCTCTGTGCTGTTGTGACCTCCCCTATAAGATCAGCACCCTCCTCTCCTGACATTCTCTGTGCTGCTGTGACCTCCCCTATAAGATCAGCCCCCTCCTCTCCTGACATCCTCTGTGCTGCTTTGACCTCCCCTATAAGATCAGCCCCCTCCTCTCCTGACATCCTCTGTGCTGCTGTGACCTTGGGGGGTGGGGCGGCAACATCAGGGTAAGTTGGCAATATGTTTATTGGGGGCAGCGGAAGTGGGATGGACAATGCTTACTGGGGGTAGCAGCAAGGGACCAAACATTATGTTTATTGGGGTCAGCAGGGAGGGGAGGCAGGCAATGTTTTTTGGGGACAGCGTGTGGAGGGGGGTGGCAGTAGCGGATCATAATGTGGGCGGATTGACTGGGGGGGGGGCCAGGTTGGGTGGACAGCCCGGGGCCCAGGGTACATTTAATTCGCCACTGCCCCCACCCCTCTATGATGCGGCTCCATTGATTCTAACGGAGCTGTGTCATAGAGGGACAGGGGTTTCCTCCCACTGGGTGCACGGAAATAGAACAGCACTGTAAGCGGAAACCGAGCCACAGTTCACCACTGACACCTTTCTATCCATCTGCAAAACGTAAAGCGAATGTACTATTGTCTGAGTGCAATAACATGGTCCCTAAAAGAATTGAACAATTCAATAGAATGAAAACAGGCATCCGTAATTGTTTACGATCGTCCAAATAAGGAACATGCTCATGATTTGTGACCCGCTTTTGCAAAATACGGCCAATTTTTTTTCACCTGTTCACACATTTTCACTGAAAATGTTTTATTGTCACTCAAAATTACCATTGTATTTAGATTTTTTTTTTTAACTGTGTGTTTGTACATTTTTGAATTTTTTTTGAGTTTTTATTTTCACTACTTATCCTAAGCTAAACTTCCTGTACTGTCCTGTGATAATTAGGAGCAGGTTGCTGTCACCTGTACAAAACTACTATAGAAAAGACAATGAACTTAGCCCCCCCTGTAAAATGACCTTTGTACAGTAGAATGGTTACAGAATGCTTACAGACCCGACCCCATGCATAGAATAGGGTCTGCAGATGTTTTTTTGTGTCTATGGCTATGTGGCGTGCTGTAAAGCATACCTCTAAATGTTGTAAGAAAAGATAAGGCAAGATGGCTTCTCCCATAATAATGTACTAAAACAAATTACAATAAGAAAATATAAACAAATTAGAAAATAAAAAAATGTTTCAACGGGGATGGTGGCTGTTTCAGTCAGTTGCCTCACATACAAGGACGAGCTTGCAAGGAAATGGGAAGGGAGATTGACTGACCTGCTGGGACACCTATTTATTTTTCATAGTTAAGAATGTAATCTTATGCTGCGTTTACATGAAACGATAATTGGCCCGATCGTACGATTAACGATGTTGGAGTAACGATTTTTTTTTCATAACGGTCAGCGTTTAGACAGTACGATATATTATACGGAAATTCCTTTTGCGATCGTTTTACGATCGTTTTGCGATCGCTTAAGCCTACCTCACACATAGGAAAAATCGGTGAACGACTGTTTACACAGAACGATCTGCAAATTTTTTGCGAACGATGAACGATTTAGCATTCCTTAATAATTTTATGCTATGTGGAGGCTTTTAATTACTTAAAGGGGTTATCCAAGGTTGGGGGGGGGGGACAAACAGTTTCTTGCAAAAACAGCACCACCCCTGTCTCAAGGTGAGGTGTGGTATTACAGTTCTGCTCCATTTACTTCAATGACACAGAGCTGCAAACCCACACCCAAACTGGAGACAGGAGTTGAGCTGTTTCTCAAAGAAAGTTTTTCTAACCCCCTCTTACACATGCCGATCTTCAGCTGCCCATGGCACGAATTATTGCGCTGGCTAGGCCTCACGAATGATCACTATATTGTTCGTGTGGCCATTTAAATCTATTGCTATTGGCTGCAAATCCCCTGTTTACACACATGTGCGGCTGATAGAAATGAATTATGAGTGGTGTGTAAAAGATGTGATCAGCTGATCAGGGAGCATTTTCCCGCTAATTACTGTCACTTTTACACGGGTCGACTATCGGCTGAATAAGCGTTTTTAGGAATGCTGATAATCGGCCAATGGAAAAGGCCCTTTACAAAGAGATGAAGAAGATTCCAGACAGTTCTTAGTTTTCCCATGAAGGCCGCCTGCTACCATTAGGATGCCGCCTCTAATTAAGAACTTGGAGTGAGTATAAATGCCTTCTGTGAGTGCAAAAGTTTTCCTTGGAAGATAATTTGACAGTATAGAGACTCGACATGACACTAAGCTGCAGTGAGAAGGGATTAACCTTTCACTGTTCTTTATTTCCTGCGCTGGGTTTCAGAGAATACACATTAAAGGCTCTCTGCATTACTTATGACATTTCTCACATATTTACTTTGCAATATTAGTGCTTCCATCTATGGAATCAAAGAGTATTGCATATATATATATATATATATATATATATATATATATATATATATATATATATATATATATATATATACACACACCGTATATAGAAAGAGAGAGGGTCAAAAGTCTCAGGACATCCTTATACTTCAGAAATGTAAGGGAAAACGACATATCTGAATACCCCAGCGAGTAATGGGTGAGGGGGCCTATCTTTTAAGCTAGGTCCAGAACATGGCATCCATCTTGAAATTCGCTATACAGGGCTCCAGACTAAAAAATTTACCTAGGAGCCATTGGCTCCTAACCTGAAAAATTTAGGCGCCAAATAGAATATTTGGTCGCCAACATTTTAAACCATGTAAAATTAATGTTATGTTAAATGGGACTTACTGTGTGCAGAGGCCACGGCAGCATCCTCCTCCTTTAGATCCTTTCTTTTCTTAGTTTGTATATGGTTGTCAAGTTGCAAGTTTCCATGTTGAACGTTTTCAGTCTGACTCAGTACTTCAGCTTCACTTGGCTAGCCTTCTAATGAGGCTTACTCTTCTGAACTTGAACTTAAAGGGAACCTGTCGACCCCAGTGTCGGGGTGACAGGCTCCCAACCCCCCGTTAGAACCCCCTATACTCACCTCATCGCGCCGGGTCCCGCTTCTGAAGATGGCCGGGTCACGGAGATCTCAGCCGCTGCATCCCGGTGCGTGCGCTGAGAGATGAGTCCAACGCTCATAGAGAATGACGGGAGAGTCCAGCGCTCCGTCATTCTCTATGAGTGTTGGACTCATCTCTCAGTGTGTGCGCCGGGCTGCAGCGGCTGAGATCTCCGTGACCCGACCATCTTCAGAAGCGGGACCCGGCGCGATGAGGTGAGTATAGGGGGCTCTAACGGGGGGTTGGGAGCCTGTCACCCCGTCACCGGGGGTGACAGGTTCCCTTTAAAAGCTTGCAACAGTCTATACATACTGAGCTAGACTTATGACTGCAGCCATAGTGACCCCCCCACAAGATGTGTATATAGATAGATATATCTCTCACCTAGTGACTAATGCAAGTGACCCCCTACAATACAGACACCTGAGGGGCCCTGATAATAATAATTGTGCATATATCTCCCAGTGTCTGCAGCCAGTTTGCCCTACACTTATAGATGGCCCCCTCCCCTTATAGATGGCCCCCTCCCCTTATAGATGCCCCCTCTCTACCCCCATTATAGATGCCCCCTCTCCTCCCCCCTTATAGATACCCCCTCCCCTTATAGATGACCCCTCTCCCCCCCCATTATAGATGCCCCCTCTTCCCCCCCCCTTATAGATACCCCCTCCCCTTATAGATGCCCCCTCTCCTCCCCCCTTATAGATACCCCCTCCCCTTATAGATGCCCCCTCTCCCCCCCCATTATAGATGCCCCCTCTTCTCCCCCCCTTATAGATGACCCCCCCCCTTATAGATGACCCCCTCCCCTTATAGATGGCCCCCTCTCCCCCCCCATTATAGATGCCCCCTCTTCTCCCCCCCTTATAGATGACCCCCTCCCCTTATAGATGGCCCCCTCTCCCCCCCCCATTATAGATGCCCCCTCTTCTCCCCCCTTATAGATACCCCCTCCCCTTATAGATGCCCCCTCTCCCCCCCCCCCCCATTATAGATGCCCCCTCTTCTCCCCCCCTTATAGATACCCCCTCCCCTTATAGATGGCCCCCTCTCCCCCCCTTGAAGATGGCCCCTATTCTCCCCCCATTATAGATGCCCCCCTTCTCTTCCCCCCATTATAAAGCCCCCCCCCCCCCTTTCCTCTATGCTAAGCAATATTTAAAAAAAAAAAAACACACAAACTCACCTGACAACCCGCTCCCCCGGCGATCCTCTTCTTCTTTAGGTGCTGTCCCCGGCTGATGCGCGGCTGCCGGGGGTGTCCCGTCCTATCCCCGGCAGCGCGGCGCGTCAGTGTACGCCGGGGCTGTGACTTCTGACACAGGAAGCGTCTCTGACGTGCGCTTCCTGTGCCGGAAGTCAGGGCCCCAGGCAGCTCACTGATGCGCATCAGCCGCGCATCTTAAAGAGACAGCGCGCCGCCGCCGGGGCCAGTCGCAAATGGCGCCCAGATTAATAAATCTGGGCGCCATTTGCAAAATGTCAGTCGCATTGGCGACCATTTTGGTCGCCATCTGGAGCCCTGCTATATTGGATTTTCCAGTGGGAAAGTGGTCATGTAGCATATCCTATGAGACCAGAATATTCACAGAAACTGATTGCCATAATGACATTTGCAATATCTCTTGTGGTCCAAAAACACGTTACCAAGACGTTTGCAATAACGAGCTGGAACATTCTCTGTGATGTACAGCTATCTGGCGTGTTTAATGTGTTGCCCATGGTGCCCGAACACAGAGCTGAAGGGGCTCAATCCAGTTGTTATGAACTTTTGATAAGTTTTGACCCATAAAAGACATGATTTCTGAGACAATTCGGAGTCTTCTTTGATATGCTACATGACCACCTTCCATTTGGAAAAACTTTCAAGATGGCAGCCATTCCCAGAAATAGCCTAAAAGATACGCTCCCACACTGATCGCTGATTGGCACTCGTTTGCGTCTCCCGCGGCCAACAAATCAATAAATTACTGTATGGCTATGTGCGCACAAGGTTTAACAACGTCCGTTGCATAACAACGGACGCTGTTAAACAGCCAACCGCCGGACTGCACTCAGCCCGTTCCTGCAGCCGATACCTCAGTATCGGCTGTAGGAACGTTCTTTTTTCACAATTGATTTGCGGGCACCGGCGGCTGTACCCGCAAATCAATTAGCCATTCACTCCAATGCAATGTGCGGCCGCGCTGCACATAGCGTTGTGTGAACAGCTGATGTTTCTGGACGCTGTTCAGTGAACAGCATCCGGAAATAATTGACAGGCATATTATTCTAATGCCCGTTCTAAAGATCGGGCGTTAGAATAAAGATGTGAGAACACAGCGGGCGGCATTGCATTGACTTCAATGCAATGCTGCCCCTGCAGTAAAAAACGGACGCTGAGGCAATTGCAATCAGCGTCCGTTCTTTACTTAAAAAGAACGTTGTGTGAACATAGCCTAAAAGGCAACTAGCCTAAAAGGCCCCCGAGTTGCCTTTCATTGCACCAGCTCCAGTAGAGCCCTGTCTATCCTATACAGAGGTAGCCAAATAGGAAGCATCAATAGGATGTGTCTCAGGGAAGAAAAAGAGTGCTGCACCTCACACCTATGGCTGATACTAGTACCTCTCGGCTGCATAAAAAACATCAGAATTCTGTATGTGAATTGATCAAGCCACACTGCCCCATGTACCTCGTGCAGGTATCTGATACACATGGGTCCCTACACTAAGTCCACACTGTGCCAGTCAGCGACCACCACCCCCGCAGGCGTGCACAGTCAGGGAAGGGAGGCCATGGAACGGCCCTGCAACCCCCATGCCACAGGACCAGACCCAAAAATGCCACACCAAAACCCAGCCAGCACCACCGGCGGAGGAAGCTGCCCCCAAACAGCACAAGTCTGGATAAGGTATTGCACTCACCATAGCTATCAAAGATAGAATGGGACAGACAGGAGGGATTAAAACCATGAGCACTCAGGTGTCTCCTGCTAATTGCGGTCATGTGAGTCTCACCAGGAGGAGTGCAAAACACGGAGAAAAGAGAGAAACAAAATACGGTTCAGGGAAGAAAAAGAGTGCTGCACCTCACACCTATGGCTGATACTAGTACCTCTCGGCTGCATAAAAAACATCAGAATTCTGTATGTGAATTGATCAAGCCACACTGCCCCATGTACCTCGTGCAGGTATCTGATACACATGGGTCCCTACACTAAGTCCACACTGTGCCAGTCAGCGACCACCACCCCCGCAGGCGTGCACAGTCAGGGAAGGGAGGCCATGGAACGGCCCTGCAACCCCCATGCCACAGGACCAGACCCAGGCCAATAGGATGTGTCTCCTGCTTATTGGTGACTATGGGTACTATTACACCAAGCAATTTTTCGACGACTAACGATTAACAATCTTAAACGACCGCTAAGGCAAACGACCCGAAATCGTTTGCCCAATTACATGGAACGATGATCGTTATTTATGATCGTTCTTGCGGTCGTTTAGTCGTCGGTATTGCGTACATTTCAGCTGCCAATTCTTATTCCACCAAACAATGTGCGAACGATAAAAATAGGTCCGTTTCCTATTAAACGATCAACGATTTCTCGTTGGTCGTTAAATCGTTGCCTGCTATTACATGAAATGATTATCGTTCAAATCCGAACAATTTAACGATTTTTCTAACGATAATCGCTCCGTGTAATACCAGCCTATGTCTATGGGAGCTGCTGTGAAGAATATCTCTGTTACAGCTCAAGCAACATGGCAGTCCCCATTAAACAAACAAAAAAAAAACTATAATCACAAAATAGAAACCATTTAGAAAGAAAAAAGAATTATTACCTGGCTCTAATCAGTGGAACATTGAAAAAAATCTAGGAGATATATTCCCTTTAAACACTCCTGTAAAGCATAGAGAGGCAATCCCTTGTAATGCAAATACCATTTTTCTCAACATCTGCCTAGAACTGATATGTCTTGTGGTTACACACCCTGCAGAATGCAGCCAGAGAGAGACACACAACAGGAATCTTTTGTAGGTAAAACTGGGTCCAGGTTGTTAAAGGGGTACTCCCTTACTGCCGCCACTCAATGGAGGGCATATGCAAATAAAGAACTATACTTTTATATTAATAAAGTTACATTACAAAGTAATCTAACTTTATTAAAGCAATGCAATAGCAAAAAATAAGCTCACAGACACAGAGTTATAACCCCCCATTCCAAAATGTGTAACAGACCCCCTCAGTGTCGGACTGGAGTGCCTTGGCCCACCAGGGGAAATCATTCTTGGGGCCCACTCTTCAGCCACCGCACTTATCTATGGTAACATTAATAAAGGTACATTAACACGGCGTGATTTGGGGCAGTATGGGGCTGCAAATGATTGCTAATCAGCAGGGCAGGAATATATAGAGATGTGCAGCCGACAGCAATGATCTTAGCCGCACAAAAGATCAAATCAGCCGACTATGGGGCATTTGCTCGCATGTCAGCCAATCTCTGGCACTTTTACATGGGCCGATCATCGGCTGAATAGACTTCCTAGGAGCACTTGTTACCGATTATTGGCCGGTGTAATCGCGCTATAAGACAATTTTCTTTGCATGATAACACTGTATGCTACCAATAACACCAGTATATAAAGAGCAAATATCCCCACACATATTACCGCTATACAGTAACTGACCAAATCCTGTATATCAAGACCGATATTACCAATAAACCAGTATACAGGAGGGAAATAGTATCACCATACATATTACCGCTATACTGTTACTGACCAAATCCTGCCATTTACTGACTAACACCCCCACATACTGACTAACACCACAGCTGCTACTGAATAAAATCTTCTGAACAAAGATCAATATCCCCTCATACAGTCATATAGAGGTAGCCCCAGCTCTACACCATATACATTACGGTGCACATAGATTTAGTGACTCACAGGGGACGTCTTCTCTGATCGGAGTTCTTCCCTTTTCATCTACTTCTCCATCCGTCCTGGGCCGTTATGAGAACTTCTCCGAGCCACGAATCCACAGAATCTGCCAGAGAAATATATTAGGCTCCTCGCTCTGTCACCATCCTCATCTCTCTACAAACTGCACATCTGTACTGGCCCCTTTACACCTTCTCTCAGTGATTAGCCCTGACTATTGTGTGTGTGTTCATATATATATGTATATATATATATATATATATATATATATATATATATATATATACATACATATATATATATATATTGTGCACACACCTTGTAGATGGCCCCTTGTTCAGTCCTCCATATAGATGGCCCTGTGTCCCTGTGTGCCTCTACTATAGTAGAGATCCCCCTCTGTGTAATCCCTTTATAGTAGATGACAACCTCTGTGCATTCCCTATTATCAGGGGTAGGGAACCTTGGCTCTCCAGCTGTTGCAAAACTACAACTCCCTTCATGCCTGCAACAACTGCAACAGCTGGAGATCCAAGGTTCCCTATTCCTGCCCTATAGTATATGGCCCCCTCTGTGTAATCCCCTTATAGATGACCCCTCTGTGTAGTCCCCTTATAGATGACCCCTCTGTGTAGTCCACTAAAGTAGATGCCCCCTATAGCCTATTGTATACACACCGCACCCAGTATAGTTAACCTTATAGATGCCCCCCATTGTTGTCCCCCTCTGTGTAGTGCCCTTTATAGATGCCTCCTCAGTGTTGTCCTCCTTATAAATTGCCCCCATCCAGTGTCCCTTATAGATGGCTCCCTGTGTTATCCCCCTTATAACTGGCCCGCTTGTGTTATCCATCCCCCATATAGATAGCCCCCTTATGTTGTCCATCCCTACCCCCCATATAGCCCCTTATGTTGTCTATTCCCCCGTATAGCCCCCTTATGTTGTCCTTGCCCCATATAGCCCCCTTAAGTTTTCCTTCCCCTGTATACAGCCCCTTATGTTGTCCTCCCCTGTATACAGCCCCTTATGTTGTCCTCCCCCTGTATACAGCCCCCCTTATGTTGTCCTTCCCCTGTATACAGACCCCCTTATGTTGTCCTCCCCCTGTATATAGCCCCCCTCATGTTGTCCTCCCCCTGTATACAGACCCCCTTCTTGTCCTCCCCTGTATACAGACCCCCTTCTGTTGTCCTCCCCCTGTATACAGCCCCCCTTCTGTTGTCCTCCCCCTGTATACAGCCCCTTATGTTGTCCTCCCCTGTATACAGCCTCCCTTATGTTGTCCTCCCCCTGTCTACAGCCCCCCCTATGTTGTCCTCCCCTGTATACAGCCCCCCTTATGTTGTCCTCCCCCTGTATACAGCCCCTTATGTTGTCCTCCCCCTGTATACAGCCCCCCCTTATGTTGTCCTCCCCCTGTATACAGCCCCCCTTATGTTGTCCTCCCCCTGTATACAGCCCCCCTTATGTTGTCCTCCCCCTGTATATAGCCCCCCTTATGTTGTCCTCCCCCCTGTATACAGCCCCCCTTATGTTGTCCTCCCCCTGTATATAGCCCCCCTTATGTTGTCCTCCCCCTGTCTACAGCCCCCCCTATGTTGTCCTCCCCTGTATACAGCCCCCCTTATGTTGTCCTCCCCCTGTATACAGCCCCTTATGTTGTCCTCCCCCTGTATACAGCCCCCCCTTATGTTGTCCTCCCCCTGTATACAGCCCCCCTTATGTTGTCCTCCCCCTGTATACAGCCCCTTATGTTGTCCTCCCCTGTATATAGCCCCCCTTATGTTGTCCTCCCCCCTGTATACAGCCCCCCTTATGTTGTCCTCCCCTGTATACAGCCCCCCTTATGTTGTCCTCCCCCTGTATACAGCCCCTTATGTTGTCCTTCCCCTGTATATAGCCCCCTTATGTTGTCCTCCCCCTGTATACAGCCCCCCTTATGTTGTCCTCCCCCTGTATACAGCCCCTTATGTTGTCCTCCCCCTGTATATAGCCCCCCTTATGCTGTCCTCCCCCTGTATAGCCCCCCTTATGTTGTCCTTCCCCTGTATATAGCCCCCCTTATGTTGTCCTCCCCTGTATACAGCCCCCTTTATGTTGTCCTCCCTTGTATACAGCCCCCCTTCTGTTGTCCTCCCCCTGTATACAGCCCCTTATGTTGTCCTCCCCTGTATACAGCCCCCCTTATGTTGTCCTCCCCCTGTCTACAGCCCCCCTTATGTTGTCCTCCCCCTGTATACAGCCCCCCTTATGTTGTCCTCCCCCTGTATACAGCCCCTTATGTTGTCCTCCCCCTGTATACAGCCCCTTATGTTGTCCTCCCCCTGTATACAGCCCCCCTTATGTTGTCCTCCCCCTGTATACAGCCCCCCTTATGTTGTCCTCCCCCTGTATACAGCCCCTTATGTTGTCCTCCCCTGTATATAGCCCCCCTTATGTTGTTCTCCCCCTGTATACAGCCCCCCTATGTTGTCCTCCCCTGTATACAGCCCCTTATGTTGTCCTCCCCCTGTATACAGCCCCTTATGTTGTCCTCCCCCTGTATACAGCCTCCCTTATGTTGTCCTCCCCCTGTATACAGCCCCCCTTATGTTGTCCTCCCCCTGTATACAGCCCCCGTTATGTTGTCCTCCCCCTGTATACAGCCCCCCTTATGTTGTCCTTCCCTGTATATAGCCCCCCTTATGTTGTCCTCCCCCTGTATATAGCCCCCCTTATGTTGTCCTCCCCCTGTATACAGACCCCCTTATGTTGTCCTCCCCCTGTATACAGCCCCCGTTATGTTGTCCTCCCCCTGTATACAGCCCCCCTTATGTTGTCCTTCCCTGTATATAGCCCCCCTTATGTTGTCCTCCCCCTGTATACAGCCCCCCTTATGTTGTCCCCCCTGTATACAGCCCCCCTTATGTTGTCCCCCCCTTATGTTGTCCCCCCCTGTAAATAGCCCCCCTTATGTTGTCCTCCCCCTGTATACAGCCCCCCTTATGTTGTCCCCCCTGTATACAGCCCCCCTTATGTTGTCCCCCCCTGTATATAGCCCCCCTTATGTTGTCCCCCCTGTATACAGCCCCCCTTATGTTGTCCCCCCCTGTATATAGCCCCCCTTATGTTGTCCTCCCCCTGTATACAGCCCCCCTTATGTTGTCCCCCCTGTATACAGCCCCCCTTATGTTGTCCCCCCCTGTATATAGCCCCCCTTATGTTGTCCCCCCTGTATACAGCCCCCCTTATGTTGTCCCCCCCTGTATATAGCCCCCCTTATGTTGTCCTCCCCTGTATACAGCCCCCCTATGTTGTCCTCCCCTGTATACAGCCCCCCCCCTTATCTTGCCCCCTCTGATAAAAAATAAAAAAAAACCACAAGACAACTCACCTAACCACACGCTCCCCCGTCGGTCGCCGGTGTCCTCTTCTCTGACAGCAGCTCCGATGTGAAGTCCCGCCGGCGCCATCACTGACCTCAGTGTGCGCCGCGGTGGCTGGGACTTCCGGTTCATGCAGCGCATACCGGAAGTCCCAGCCACCGCGGCGCACACTGAGGTCAGTGATGGCGCCGGCGGGACTTCACATCGGAGCTTGCGTAACTCTTGTGATCGCAAGCAAATCTCTGCTTGCGGTCACAAGAGTGATTGACAGGGCGGGAAGCCGTAGGCTTCCCGCCCTGTCAATCACAACACTGCTTACATTTAACTGGAAGCGATTGTTGCGATCGCTTCCAGTTAAAAAGGGAGGTGCGGCCCCCGGCCCCCCTAGGAGCAGGGGGCCCACTCCAGCTCGGGGCCCACCGGGGGTTTCCCCGGCCCCCCGGTGGCCCAGTCCGAGCCTGGACCCCCTACTTCCCATTTGTTATTTATAGTACCAGGGTGTTCTTATGTGTTAGATCTTTGGGGGCATATGCATATATGTTCTTATGTGTTAGATGCATATGTATAAAGTGGTGCCTTGGATTATGAGCATAATACGTTTCGGGGCTGCGCTTGTAATCCAAATCCACTCTTAAACCAAAGCAAATTTTTCCATAATAAATCATAGAAATGCAGACAATTGGTTCCACACCCAAAAAAAAAGATTTATTATTCTGAATAACATGTAAAACAGATGAGACAAACATTCAGAAACAGCAGAATATGTGATATTATAAGTTACTGTACAGTAATGTAGAGGATGGGAAACACAAGGGCTGACAGAGACTGCAGGGAGCATGGAGGAATGAGCAGGGCAGATGTGGGCACATACATGCAGCACTCTCTGTCCGGGGAGAGAGGGGTTACAGCTATGGAGAGATTACCCCCACAGTCCTGTCCCCTGATGCAAGCCCCAGCCTGAAGTGGATCTGCTATGATTTGGAAGGTAAGGGAAACTTCCTGGGTCAGAATACAGTGCTGTAGACCCCGCTATGCAGACCATGCCCCTCCATCACTCGCCCTCCCACCCAGTACAGGGAGCTCTTAAACCAAAGCAATGCTCTTAAACCAAGTCACAATTTTGAAAAACTGTGAGCTCTTAAACCAAAACACTCTTAAACCAAGTTACTCTTAAACCAAGGTACCACTGTATACATATTGCTGCGAATACACACTATATCTCTGTACATTTTCATTATATCCACATATACATCAGTTAGGCCATTGCTTTTAAAGCAGAGCAGTGGTCGGTAGCCCAGACAACAAGCTATCAACAATGAGATTGAAAGAGCAGCATATCCAGAGATGTTTGTTAAATATGTTATATTAGTTGAGCTACCCCTTTAACTTTCTATGCACTCTCCTACAGGGAAGGCTGTTAATCACTGATTAGGACCTCCCACTGGACTCCTGAGCACTGAAGCAGCAGACGCATAAGGTAATGCATTACTATATATATATATATATATATATATATATATATATATATATATAAGCTGGGCTCATCCTGCAGTATAACCTGATGTCTGCTAATCACACTGCATTGCCAACATGGCAGGTTCCCTTTAAGGCACTAGGGCTCCGGTATGAATATTCCCTCTCTACCCCCTATAGCCAGCAGCCTTGCAGTGGTATGTAGCATTAGATCAGCCTCTGGATGTAAACAAGAATGTCTCCAGTCAATGACGGCAGGGGGTAAGATTGACTATGGCGAGGACTAAAAATACAAAGTCTACTAGAAAGTGGCACAAACAACTGTTTTACTATATGAGTCAGCTCTCTGTATGTGACTGTGCAGAAGCTGGAGGCCCGGACTGCACCGCATTGTAGCAACCATTGAAAACAACACAACAGTGTCCCAGGAAGCTGTGGTAATGCCACGCTTCTAGTCACCCTAGCCTTAGTCAGTGCTGCTTGCCCTTATTTTTCACAATGGTTATATGACTGTGAATGAGCAGAACTGAGGTATAGCAGAGCCGTGATTGCAACGGCACGATATACATACTTGTATAACATATTATTGCTGTTTGTATTGGATGGGATTTAGACACACGTGACAATCACTCGTATTGGCAAGCGCTCCTAAATAATCAATTCTGATACCATGATGTAAGAAAACTCAATGAGAACAATACCTGAGGGGCGAATACTCTTACACCCTATAATTATTAATGAAATATGGCCCCTTTCCCTCTTGCTGACATTCATACAATTCTTTTTCAATTAGATAAGGTATTGGCGTATAGAGGTGTTTTCTATAGGATGCAAAGTCGTCAAGGGCTAAAAACTAGAGCTATATGACTTTGACAGGAATTAAAGGGGAACTCCAGAGAAAAAAAGATGTCATAAAGTTAAAAAAAAATTGTAAATGACTTCTATTTAAAAATCTCAAGCCTTCCAGTACTTAGCTGCTGTATGTTCTGCAGGAGGTGGTGTGTTCTTTCCAGTCTGACACAGTGCTCTCTGCTGCCACCTTTGTCCATGTCAGGAACTGTCCAGAGCTGGAGAGGTTTTCTATAGGGATTTGCTACTGCTCTGGACAGTTCCTTACAGGGACAGAGGTGGCAGCAGAGAGCACGGTGTCATAATGGAAAGAATACACCACTTCCTGCTGGACATACAGCAGCTGATAGTACTGGAAGACTGGAGATTTTTAAATTGAAGTCATTTACAAATTGGTATAATTTTATGACATAATTTAAGATAAAATATATGTTTTTTTTTCCCTCCAGAGTACTCCTTTAATAAAGAATTGTGATCTTACAATTGCGAAATATGATGTCACATTGCCCCAGTGCAACATGAAGATGTAATATATTTAGAGATTAGGGTTTGTAGGTACTGGTGCTGCTTCTCTCTAGGAAGAGCAAGGGATCCAGTTGAAATCCAGCATGTCTGACTTGTTTTACCTGTCAAAGGAGATAGTCGAGCTCCCCCAGTGCAATTATTGGAGGGTACGCCAGCATTCATTTAAAGGGATTCTTGTATTATAGTCCGGCGAAAATTTTTATTAAAGTATTGTATTGCCCCCCAAAAGTTATACAAATTACCAATATACACTTATTACGGGAAATGCTTATAAAGTGCTTTTTCCCTGCACTTACTACTGCATCAAGGCTTCACTTCCTGGATAACCTAGTGATGTCACGACCCGACTCCCAGAGCTGTGCAAGCTGTGGCTGCTGGAGAGGATGATGGCAGGGGGACACTGAGGGACACAGGGCACTGGAGGGACACTGAGCATCCCTCTGCCATCATCCTCTCCAGCAGCCACAGGCCGCACAGCTCTGGGAGTCGTGACATCACCATTTTATCCAGGAAGTGAAGCCTTGATACATTAGTAAGTGCAGGGAAAAAAGCACTTTATAAGCATTTCCCATAATAAGTATATATTGGGGATTTGTATAACTTTTGGGAGGCAATAAAATACTTTAATAAAACTTTTCGCCAGACTTCTCCTTTAACATAGCCTACACCAATCTCTTGAATGAGCAGATTGTCCTGAGCTTAACGATATCTTCGATTATCAAATGGGTTGCTCTGTTTTGGAGATACGGCCAAAAACATTATATGCAAATTAGCTTTCTTGGTACACTTTTTGCTGTCCCAGCACCACCAGGGCACTGTTGTCCCCACCTGCCAATGACACTGCTTCATCAGTATACATGATGATTCAGGCTGGGTTCAATGTCACAGTTTAATCAGCATTAGTGTTAATGAAGGGGTGTTATCATCGGGGTAGGGAAAGTGGTGCACCTGTGGGCCTTTGGACTGCTACCAGTGTACCAAACGTATAAAGTTTTCAGCCCATATTCTTGGAACGGTGCAACCGATTTGAAAACTGAGGACATTGTTGAGCTCAGCATCACAGTCCCGATTTGCCAATAAAAAGACTATAGTATGGGCTACGTTAATGTTAGATTACCTTTAATGCATATGGCTGGCTTTCATTCATTCATTCATCAGGCCTGCTGGTCTCCTGAACAGGAAATCTCTTTCCCATTGACTTTAAACATGTTGTACTACCAGGAATTAATCTATAAGTGTCATGATTCTCCGGCCTACAGCTAAGGGCCCTATTCCACTGGACGATTATCGTTTGCATATCATTAACGATTAACGATCGCAAACGACCACTATTGCGAAAGACCTGAAAACGTTCACTCATTTCCATTGAACGATAATCGTTACTTATGATCGTAATTGCGATCGTTTTTTCTTCGCTATTTATTCGCTATTGCATTCGTATCTATTGCGAACGACCGAACGATGTCTTATTCAACGCGAACGATTTGCGAACGAGCAACGATAAAAATAGGTCCAGGTCTTATAAAGCGATCAACGATTTCTCGTTCGGTCGTTAATCGTTAACTGCATTTCAACCGAACGATTATCGTTTAGATTCGAACGATTTAACGATAATCTGAACGATAATCGTCCAGTGGAATAGGGCCCTTAGACTAACCGGAAAGTCAAGGAAGAAAGTAATTAATATATTACAGTCATTATAGAGATGGTGGTGGTGCTGATGGCTTAATAGGAGTGTGAACAGATCCTGATGTCGCCAAGCTGTAAATTCCAGCAGATTGTGACTTCCTGGTCAGAGCCTTGTAAACAGGAATGAGATGTGACTATGGGAACCGAGAAGAAAATCAGACAATGGTGTCGTTATAGGGGATGGTATGGAAGCCTATTGACATGGTGCCCATCGACCACATGTGTCCCATTAGGATATGTTCACACTGAGTAATATAGGCGGAGAGCTCCACAGCGGAATCCCGCTTGCCTTCTCCCATAGAGACACTGTGTGACACTGAGGCAGGCGGGATTCCGCGGCGGAGCTCTCTGCCTATATTACTCAGTGTGAACAGACCCTTAGTGCACACTACGAAATTTGCGAGGAATTAAAGAGGAAAGTTTTCTGCTTGAAATTCCTCACCTATTCAGCTCTGGCAGAACTGGAGCAGAATTTGAGCATAATACAAGCGGAATTGAAGTAGAATTCAACCCCCAAAGATTTCTATAGGATTCTTCTGGCAGGATGGAATTTCTGGACTGAAAATTCCGACGTGTGCACTAATGCATGGAAAGCCAATAGAAACCTATGGGAGCCAAGAATGCTCATTTTTAACAGACGGAATTCCGAGCGGATTCCACATGCATTTTTATCGAAATTCTGTGAGAATTACTTAGTGTGAACATACCTTTACAAAGGAAGATGTGTGGTCAGTATTGATTTTTGATGGGCTAATTTGTTTGTTCATTGGCTGATCGCTATGAGACAGGGTGACATCATCATTTTCAGCCAATAATCTGCCTGTATAATAGGGCCCTTACAGTGGTTGCCACCTAGGCCTTCAGCCTATAGAATCCATACAAGTCAAAAATGACCCAATGCTTCCCATACACTTCAGACAACAATTGACTGTATACTGTATACTCCTCTATATACATGCATGCTCAGCTGTGCTCGGTGTACATGCTTATTTCAATGAATAGAGGGAAATAAGTGGCTTCATCCATCCCGAAAATAAATCTGGCTACACATATTAGATCATTGTGCAGATTTTGGCCAACAATCTAAGGTGTATGGGGCCCTCCTGAAGGCAGATGTATCGAGATCTCCACTTCCTGATCCTTTTGTTCTCAGGGAAATAAACAGTTGCTAGAAGAAAGAGGTCGTGGGCACAGATAAAACTTTTGCAATGAAGCCCAGAGGCCTCAAACATCCCCTCTAAAAAGTTTAGCTGAGGGATAAGAGAAGGGAAGAGCCTATGAAATTCCAATGAGACCCCCAGGGGCAGACAGCAGCACTATAGTCAGAGTATTGTCCTCCTCCACCTACACCCACATGAGGTAATTGTGTTTCTACCTGCTCCCTTCCCATTGTAGTATACTTTGGACGCTGCCAGGCATTCTTCATCAGACAGTGTCATGCACGGGGAGAAGTTCGACAAGTTTCATCAACATTTAAATGGCTTCCTTAAACAAATGCAACTCTGCCTACAGCAAACACCTGGTTCCTTTGTTTCTCTGGAACAAAACATAAACCTAACTTTATGCAGGAAGCTGCCAACGGGTTCCCTTAAAGCCCCACTACTCCACCATGCCCCAAACAACAGCAGCGTACATTACTAGGGGGCATCTATTACTATCATGGAGTGGTAATGAGTTATGGCAGATGGGGGGCTGCAGTGGTCTGCGTGGATAGATAATAGATAAGTATTGATAATTATACTGTATACATGATATATACCATAGATGTAGTACTCTGTGACTTCTATGGGCTCTAACCATCTGGAGAGGGTACAAGGTTCCTCCGCTGTGTATGTGTTAGACAGACGAGTAATGTCATCAAACACAGGACTTCTGGGGTCTATAGGGTCTCCTTTTTTCCAGATTGGGACATTGTTTTTTAAAATGTTATCCTATGTAATACAGTCATATAGTGCCAAGACAATACTGCCACAATACCACCATTTAGTACCAAACAATATACAACCTACACAATACTACCACAATACAATATACAACCTACACAATACTACCACAATACCACCATTTAGTACCAAACCATATACAACCTACACAATACTACCACAATACCACCAGTTAATACCAAACAATATACAACCTACACAATACTACCACAATACAATATACAACCTACACAATACTACCACAATACCACCATTTAGTACCAAACAATATACAACCTACACAATACTACCACAATACAATATACAACCTACACAATACTACCACAATACCACCATTTAGTACCAAACCATATACAACCTACACAATACTACCACAATACCACCAGTTAATACCAAACAATATACAACCTACACAATACTGCCACAATACCAACAGTTAGTACCAAACCATATACAACCTACACAATACTACCACAATACAATATACAACCTACACAATACTACCACAATACCACCATTTAGTACCAAACAATATACAACCTACACAATACTATCATTTAGTGCCAAACCACATACAGTCCACATAATACTGCCATAGTACCACCACTTAGTGCCAAACAATATACCACCCACATAATATGGTACAGCTCTCTTGGTGGTATGGTAGACTATAGACTGGTGTCTCCTCCATGACATTGTGCTCCACTACTACTACTACTACTTTAGCCCTCTTGATACTGACATCATGTAAGATTTGCCTGGATTTTGGCCCAAACAACAGCAGCCAGTGTACATTACTAGGGGGGCATCTATTACTATCATGGAGTGGTAATGAGTTATGGCAGATGGGGGGCTGCAGTGGTCTGCATGGCTCTTCACATAAGGAAGGAAATTTACTGGGTGCAAATGGTCTCCGATGTCCAAACTACAAAACCTGCAATAGCGACTGGGATTAAACAACTAATATATTGTAGATAAAATAGAGCAGCCTATAGTGCAGCAGTAGAGTAGTATAGAGCAGCCTGTAGTGTAGCAGTGTAGTAGTATAGAGCAGCCTGTAGTGTAGCAGTGTAGCAGTGTAGTAGTATAGAGCAGCCTGTAGTGCAGCAGTGTAGTAGTATAAAGCAGCCTGTAGTGCAGCAGTGTAGTAGTATAGAGCAGCCTGTAGTGCAGCAGTGTAGTAGTATAGAGCAGCCTGTAGTGTAGCAGTGTAGTAGTATAGAGCAGCCTGTAGTGTAGCAGTGTAGCAGTGTAGAGCAGCCTGTAGTGTAGCAGTGTAGTAGTATAAAGCAGCCTGTAGTGTAGCAGTGTAGTAGTATAGAGCAGTCTGTAGTGCAGCAGTGTAGTAGTATAGAGCAGCCTGTAGTGTAGAAGTGTAGTACTGTGGAGCAGCCTGTAGTGTAGTACTGTGGAGCAGCCTGTAGTGTAGCAGTGTAGTACTGTGGAGCAGCCTGTAGTGTAGTGTAGTGTAGTACTGTGGAGCAGCCTGTAGTGTAGCAGTGTAGTACTGTGGAGCAGCCTGTAGTGCAGTGTAGTGTAGTACTGTGGAGCAGCCTGTAGTGCAGCAGTGTAGTACTGTGGAGCAGCCTGTAGTGTAGTGCAGTATAGTACTGTGGAGCAGCCTGTAGTGTAGCAGTGTAGTACTGTGGAGCAGCCTGTAGTGCAGCAGTGTAGTACTGTGGAGCAGCCTGTAGTGTATTGTAGTGTAGTACTGTGGAGCAGCCTGTAGTGTAGCAGTGTAGTACTGTGGAGCAGCCTGTAGTGCAGTGTAGTGTAGTACTGTGGAGCAGCCTGTAGTGCAGCAGTGTAGTACTGTGGAGCAGCCTGTAGTGTAGTGCAGTATAGTACTGTGGAGCAGCCTGTAGTGTAGCAGTGTAGTACTGTGGAGCAGCCTGTAGTGCAGCAGTGTAGTACTGTGGAGCAGCCTGTAGTGTAGTGTAGTACTGTGGAGCAGCCTGTAGTGTAGTGTAGTGTAGTGTAGTACTGTGGAACAGCCTGTAGTGTAGTGTAGTGTAGTACTGTGGAGCAGCCTGTAGTGTAGTGCAGTATAGTACTGTGGAGCAGCCTGTAGTGTAGCAGTGTAGTACTGTGGAGCAGCCTGTAGTGCAGCAGTGTAGTACTGTGGAGCAGCCTGTAGTGTAGTGTAGTACTGTGGAGCAGCCTGTAGTGTAGCAGTGTAGTACTGTGGAGCAGCCTGTAGTGTAGCAGTGTAGTACTGTGGAGCAGCCTGTAGTGTAGCAGTGTAGTACTGTGGAGCAGCCTGTAGTGCAGTGTAGTGTAGTACTGTGGAGCAGCCTGTAGTGCAGCAGTGTAGTACTGTGGGGCAGTCTGTAGTGTAGTGCAGTGTAGTACTGTGGAGCAGCCTGTAGTGTAGTGTAGTGCAGTACTGTGGAGCAGCCTGTAGTGTAGCAGTGCAGTACTGTGGAGCAGCCTGTAGTGTAGTACTGTGGAGCAGCCTGTAGTGTAGCAGTGCAGTACTGTGGAGCAGCCTGTAGTGTAGTACTGTGGAGCAGCCTGTAGTGTAGCAGTATAGTGTAGTGTAGTGTAGTGTAGTACTGTGGAGCAGCCTGTAGTGTAGCAGTATAGTGTAGTACTGTGGAGCAGCCTGTAGTGCAGCAGTATAGTGTAGTACTGTGGAGCAGCCTGTAGTGTAGTGTAGTACTGTGGAGCAGCCTGTAGTGCAGCAGTGTAGTACTGTGGAGCAGCCTGTAGTGTAGCAGTGTAGTACTGTGGAGCAGCCTGTAGTGTAGTGTAGTACTGTGGAGCAGCCTGTAGTGCAGCAGTGTAGTACTGTGGAGCAGCCTGTAGTGTAGCAGTGTAATACTGTGGAGCAGCCTGTAGTGTAGTGTAGTACTGTGGAGCAGCCTGTAGTGTAGCAGTATAGTGTAGTGTAGTGTAGTGTAGTACTGTGGAGCAGCCTGTAGTGTAGCAGTATAGTGTAGTACTGTGGAGCAGCCTGTAGTGCAGCAGTATAGTGTAGTACTGTGGAGCAGCCTGTAGTGTAGTGTAGTGTAGTACTGTGGAGCAGCCTGTAGTGCAGCAGTGTAGTACTGTGGAGCAGCCTGTAGTGTAGCAGTGCAGTACTGTGGAGCAGCCTGTAGTGTAGTGTAGTACTGTGGAGCAGCCTGTAGTGTAGCAGTGTAGTACTGTGGAGCAGCCTGTAGTGCAGCAGTGTAGTACTGTGGAGCAGCCTGTAGTGTAGCAGTGCAGTACTGTGGAGCAGCCTGTAGTGTAGCAGTATAGTGTAGTGTAGTGTAGTACTGTGGAGCAGCCTGTAGTGTAGCAGTATAGTGTAGTACTGTGGAGCAGCCTGTAGTGTAGCAGTGTAGTACTGTGGAGCAGCCTGTAGTGTAGCAGTGTAGAACTGTGGAGCAGCCTGTAGTGTAGCAGTGTAGTACTGTGGAGCAGCCTGTAGTGCAGCAGTTAAGCACCGCCCACACCAGACACTCAGCTACTCCCAAGTTCCCACGAGGTTCTTTGTTTATAATCTGCAAACTGGAATCTACTATCTCCCTCCTTATGGGGGTGTCTAACTGCTTTCCTACTTACAGTAACACGACTATCCATCCACTACACATATGTTTCTACACTCACTATCCTACACACAATGTCTCATAGTAGTTTTCTATAGTAAGAAGCTGATATTCTCTTATAGAATCCTCGTCGTTGTCACATATGTCAGACGGCCTCCCCTACTTGTGCTTCCGCCATGGTATCGCCCGAAGTTTTATAAGCTCCTTCCCTCCAGCCCAGCTGCTGAGAAGTCCACAGACATCAGGGAAGGCAGAGGTGTGGAGACAACAGGGGGAAACGAGCAAAACTTTATTTTTTTATATTTTCTAA